>NC_142682.1:6731997-6920747 GCF_964200805.1 Pocillopora damicornis | reverse complement strand
TTGATGAAGAGAATGCTCAGTTTTGTTGTGAGCATATTGCAGGTCAAGTAGAAAACACATTGGAGTGGGAGAGAGAAATGGTGATAAAAAGGCAACAAAAGGTGTGATACAGTTATAGTTCCTAAATATCTCAGCGTGCGTTTTCGCGGCTAGCATTGCGTCATGAGCTTTTCTTTGCGTGTAACAAGTCTTTGGCCGTGAGCAAAGTGAGGTGTCTAAAAGTCTGCGAGGGTTCGGGCACTAATGACCATTATTAGTGCCAGACCCCTTCTCAGACATTTCGCCGGCTCACTTTAAACTTTCTCACGGGCGTTGAAACGCTCGTGCCGCAAAAGTTTGTTTTAAAATCCCGCCGTCTCTGTACGGACATATGCATCAGTTTCCAATTGGCTGGAATTCTTACAAGCTTTGTGATTTGAAATTTACCTACGTAACAGAAAGTCCAATGCTCCGTTACGCTTTGAATAAATCTTTGCTATTGTACGATACCAATGACTGCGCAATGTAAGTCAAAGGGCTGTGTTTAATTCTTCTGTTCGTAATTTGATTGAGAGACACTTAAAACTGCTCCGCACTATGGAATGAGCATATACATTAATCTTGTTGTGGTTATTCATGCTCGTATATCTTTAAATAAACAGATATATGTTCATTACAGCTCTGAATTTTTGTAATTCTGTAACTCTACTTGAAGCGAATGAAATTTATTCTCAATTTTTGAAGTGTCTCAAAGATGCAAAACACGCGATCATCCGACTTCGCCAAGATCGACGAATGCAGCTGTGAGTTTTACAGTTGACCTCAAAAACATCTTCCACTGAATTCTTTCTTTCCCTGTGTAAAAAATCTGTTCAAGACTTCCTTTCAATATTTTTTCCCCGAGATGATTGATTTAAAGAGTGAAAACTGTAAAGAAATGACGACAGTTGTAACATTTGTTCTGCTAGAATAACTCCTTGAAAATAAATCTTATAGTCATGCAACGTATTCTCACTGAAACCAACGAGACTCGTTGCTAATAGAGAGCTTAGGCACAAACTTGTTTGAGGCTCACACGGTAGCTGGAATTTGAGAGTTCTTTTTCCTGCACTGGCCTTAGATTTCCGTTTTTTTGGTATCTTTTTAAAACCATTTCAGTTCCAGGAGTAGCAAATAGGAAATATCACTAAACGACTCCCGTTCATTTCCAAGAAGAAAAGCAATGAAAAGAATCAAAATTATTATCACTGTTTCTCTAACACCAAATTCAAAGGTAACGTTTCTTAGACAGCGCTGAGAATTGATGTTTCGATTTTGGAAGTGAAATGGTTCATGCGCTGAAGCAATGACTTTTTAGTTGATCGGTTTGTGTGAAAGCGTCCCATAAGTAGTTCAGTTCATCTTCTTGAACTATACTGGCGCGTCTTAAAACGTCTTCGCTAAAAAAGCCAGTTGAGGGAGCTGGTGAAAGGAAAATGATGGAACGCCTCTAAGAGAGAGAGTAGAGATCTTTATTTGGTACAGTGGTATTAGGAAAGACATTTGTTAACTCGTTTTTTTTTCTTTCCGACCAGCATTTACTGAAGGTTGCAAAAAACCTGTTTACTCTCGTAGGTGAGCTCAGTTTTTAAATCGTTTGTTGTTTACATTAGTATTTATCTGCTTTGCTGAATCAGATTTGAATCTGAATTGATTTGTTGTGGACTCGTAAAAATGGTGTCGCTTTGGATACAAGAAATGATTCCATTCGTGCGCAGCGTCCCTGTGAAGTTCATAACACGACGTTCACACCTCGGGCCTTACACCTGTTACCGCTGTGTGGTTGTTAATTGTACTATCCGTAAGGTAACGCTAATGGACTGATCAGCCCATCGTTGTATTCTTATTAAAAAGTCTATGAATTATTCTAATTTGCAGACGATGTCAGCGTTTTATTAAGTGAAATCATGACAGAGGCTCGGAATTTGACCAACGCTGAAAGGTAAAATAGATACAGGCTACTTTCTTTTGGCCCTAGTTTTCCTTGCTTTCGAAGTCAAGTGATTTGTTTTATTAACTGCTGTCAGACCGCGCATATCTCTTCACCCTGAAGCCTTTTTAGAGAAGACAACCACAGGACCTTAGAGCGCATTTCAATTTGGTGTCCTGAAACCAAAGTAATCACACCACCCAATCAGAGCAAAGCAAAATGTCACCCCGAACCAATGAGAATTCGAAAAATCGAGTGACCAGGTCGCTTTTGGTGTTAGTTTGCATTTAATTTGTTGGGAGGGTGGCGCGACTTTTCTCGACCAATCACAGCGCAGAGCAACGAGAACCAAAGCAGCCCTGATTGAAAAGTGTTCTAATGAACGTATTAAAGGTGATAGTCAATCTACTTCTCGATTCTCGAAGGTGCTCTCTGTTTCTTTGGGACAAAGAAAGAGATGAACTTGTGGCCAAGGTTTTTGACGGAGAAATCCCCTCAGATGGTTCAGACAATGGAAAGGTTTGTCTAAGCTATTGAAAATTCAAGACCTAGCTTCGAGTTCTCGCACTATTTCTCATGAAGGAGCTTGAAGACAGCAAACATTATCCTGGCTCTCGGTCATGATTTACCGATCCGTTTGCTCCTATCATTCAACATTTAGCGTTTTGAATGGAATTATAAGAAAATAAGTGAACTATGACGGTACATGAGCTACTTGGAATCAATGAGCTTGGTCGCGCAAAGGCCAAAACCTTCATAAAAGTATGCGTTGTTGTATTTGTCTGTTAAGTCGTCGCCTACGTTAGATTATTTTTATTGTTAGTCTACTTTATGAGTAAAGCTCTTGCGAACTTCCACCTCCTTCACCTAAGTTAGGAACTATCTGAATAGTGTTTGAATTATGTAGGAACCAGAAGTGAGGATTCCAGTCACCCAGGGCATCGTGGGTCACGTTGCTACAACAGGTACCGCATGAAAACGAGTTTACTGTAACAAATTTTCTGTATGATTTATGTCTTACGGCAAAATATACGTCTTCCAGTTCCGTATCGCGGTTAGTTTACTGGTTTACAACCAAAACAGCATTGATGCAAGGCACAGAGGCAGAGTTCCTGCAGACTATTGAGCTTCTGTTATCCAAAGATAACAGAAGACACAAGTCGCAAATAGACAACAGTTTTCTCTCCGAGTCATTTTATTGAAAACAGCGTGAAAATCAACTTTAAGCAGCGGATGGTGTAGCGTAGGTAAAGAATGGGGCAATTATATGCGTAACTTGTGTTAATAACAAAACGACTTTTGAACATGGTTCCATTTCTCAAGAGCCGACCTTCTACTTCCAAAATTTACTTACTGCTCTTTTTGTCTCGTTATCAGGGAAGATGCTGAACATAAAAGACGCGTACAGCCATCCTATGTTCTATAAGGGGCTTGATGAGAAAACAGGCTTCAGAACAAGGTAAAGGTTTGTTCTCTTCTTCGCCATAGTATCGGAATGGACTTTTCAATTCTAGTACTGTTGTGTGTACGACGGCAAGACCCACTCTATTGCAACGCATGTATGTGGCATTTCCTGTCAACAACAATTTGTTTTTATACATCTATTTTTATAATTTATTTTCAGCTCCAACTATTAATGTTTATCGCGCGTCGTTCATTTGAGTGTTTGTGTGTTTCTTCATGTTTAGAAATATTCTCTGCTTTCCGATTAAAGACGAAGAAGGTAAGTCACCATTTCTTTTTTCATGAGAATTGTACAATGGTCTTCTTTTTGTATTGTTAAAATATAATATCCTTTCTTGTCTCATTACAGACGTGATTGGAGTAGCACAGTTGTGCAATAAGACAAATGGTATGTTAACCAAGATTAGAATCAGTTTAAATGTTTTTTGAAGCAACATGAATTATCACTATGAGAAGATACTGGTTTGATTATAGTTGGCAGCGTGACCTTCAATTAATTTCGCATATTTATATAAATTGCAGTAATGTTTTAATGCCAAAGACAATTTTGTAAGCAAGTTTGAGACCATCGAATGATGGGACCATCTGCCGTATATCAACTCGCCTCGCGGAAATGTTTTTTCAACTTCTGAGGTAGTAATAAAGCAAGTTTCCCTTGCAATGATTTGTTTATGATTAAAAGCGCTCTTCTTAAAATCGAAACGCAAAGTTGACATATCAAGTTACCATAAGGAAATTCTTATATGACAGATGTAGATTGTGTTTTCAATGCGCGCGATACAAATTTGATGTTTTAGACCCAACAGAAATTCGGCAATCTCACCGAAATGTATTTGATACAAATCGACTTTTCTTCCAAATTGCAGGTTCTTGTTTTACAAAGTTTGATGAAGATCTGACCAGAGCATTTGCCATTTATTGTGGTGTGAGCATTTTCCATGTAAGTTTCCGACGCAGTGTTTTGCAATTGTCGTGTTTGATGGTTGTTCGGTTTCCTATCGACTTCAAGCGAAAGCCTATGCAAAACAAAAACAGAGAACAGACTCGTAAGCAAGCAATGAACAACAAATAAACAAACAACTAGGTTAGTGCAGTTTGCCTCTGAAAATTAAAAAAGGCGTGCATTCCTGCATACATGTGCGGAAATGAAACTAACAAACAAAAAACAACAAGAAAACAAAAAAGACCAAAAAAGGGAAATAAATCAAACCAAAAACGTTTAGTAAAAAGAGAAGCGATCGAAATGGAATAGATAATTTACAACTGTTTCGAGAAAAGTTGTCGGAAAAAAGGACACAAAAAACGCGACAATCTCAAAGATAACCGGGGTATCCGGTTATTTATGAGTTTTAATGATTATAATATATAAATGAATTCATCAAACCTGCGATGCTTCGTCCTAACAGTGACGTTTTTTCAGATATTTGCTGAAATCCTAAGTTCAAGGAACCGTGACCTGAAAACTATCCATAATACCTTTCGGGGTTGTCACGTGCACTTAGACGCGTTTTATTCTGACAACCTTTCTCTAAACAGCTGAATGTGATGAAGCCCACTTTAGTTTCAAAAGATAGCTACTTTTTGATTTAAAGGTAGTTAATTCGGTATCAGTTATCTGCATCGTTTGTTTGTTTGTTCTTAACGTTTTACCCCATTAATAAATTATGTTCAGGTAACAGTCTCCCGATCTTAATGTTGCTTTGACATCTTTTTTCAGTCTCTTTTATATAAAAAAGCAAAAGACGCTTCACACAGAAGTCGACTATCGTCTGAAATGATGATTTACCATATGAATGTAAGTTTAGTGACAGAGCAAGGTGTTGAGGTTATTTGTTTTTTGTTGAGAACAAATCATAACCGCGTCTGGTCAGATCGCTTTACTAGCATGTTTTGCTTTTATTTATTACTTGATATGAAGTGACTTATCAAGATTTAATTCTCGTGTTTTCAACCAATTTCGCTTAAGGTGTCTCAAGCCGAAGTGGATCCGCTCGTTAACAGGTCAATTTGCACCACGGATGACGTACATCCACAGTTTAGCCAGTTCCCATGTGCGCCAAGAACTATTTTCCCGGATAATATGATTCCAGTAAGTAGAGCTTGCACTTACCAAACTCATCCTTGGTCATCAACGCTTACAAGGCAAATCTGATGTTTTCTGTCCTGCTCTGTAGGCCTGTCTTTGTATGTTTGAAGATCTTGGAATGATCGAGAGATGGAAAATCCCAAAGGAGGTGCTTGTAAGGTCCGTGCTATAAAGAATTTATTATTTGTGTGTCCTATGTAAGGAAGTGGTGTCCCGCATATGACAGTAGGAGACCAAACGTTGCACGCTCATAGAGTTTAAGGTTTGCGGGGTAAACTCAAGGATATGTATTTGAAATTAGAATTTCAATATTTAGTGTAAAAGTGACATCAAATCCAACAAAAATAACAAAGAAATGATAGAGACAAGAATTTTGCCCTTTGGAATTGATGTTGGACATATGACGTGTTATGATTACAGGTTTTTGCTTATGGTGAGGAAAGGTTATAGAAACCCTCCATATCACAACTGGATTCACGCTTTCACCGTGGCTCACTTCTGTTATCTTCTTTACAAGAACGCAAAGATTAGCAATCGCTTAAGGTTAGTCAGTTTCACGTACACTTTGGTGTCTGGTGTGCTTGTTCTAATTGGTTAGTTATTCTCACTTCAGGAATGCATTTAATCTGAACCCCACTTTCTGTGGAACAGATAATATCAGTGACTAATTCTCGTGTAGAAGGTGTTGTAAACTCTCAATAACTCTTCACAAGGGGCTCAACTTTTGTGTAAACAAAGATGTACTGAGTGTAAAGAGAACATGCCAGACTATTTTTTCTTTTTTTCTTTTTTCTTTTTTCCTTATATATGGTATTTTGCTTTCCTTACATTACAGAGACGTTGAAATGTTGGCATTGTTCGTAGCTTGTCTGTGCCATGATATCGACCACAGGGGGACCACAAATTCCTTCCAGGTTTCTTCAGTAGGTAGACAGTTTTGGTTGTGACAATTCCTGGTCAATGTCTTGGTTTACGATGTTTTCCTTTACTCATACTCAATGGTTATTTTATTTGACAGGGCTCCACGCTCGCAGCCCTGTATAGTTCAAAGGGATCTGTGTTGGAGGTAAGGAACTTCAGTTTAGCCAGTTGAAAAAATTGTCTTCACGCCAGGTTTCCTTCTAGTTCAGTGTGCGATAATCACAGCTGTTCACTGAGTTGGATTTATTAATGTTTAAAACAATTCCGTTTGGTTCCCTCACATTTCTGCAAAAAGGTTACGAAAAACAAACATGTTGTAGCGAGCGTGGAAAGTACAGGTTGAAACCAAACAATTTTGTTCCGGTTTGCGATAGTTAGGCAGATGTTTTGCGCCACAATCCAAACATCGAGTTACTCAGGTCCGCCATTCCTTCACTAAAACATGAGGCAATTGGTCCGTTTCAAGTACTTGTCAATCAGTTGTGCCTGCACTTGATTACCAGTTTACTGTAGCGAATCTGACTCTATATTATTAAAATAGAATTGGTTTCATAAAATCTCTGTTTCCCTTTCACAGAGACATCATTTTGCGCAGACTATGTGTGTACTCAACTCTGAAGGATGTAATATATTCAAGAATTTAACTGGAAAAGTATGATACTCAGCAGTAACTTAAAGTTAAGCCCCTTTTGTTGGAAAAAAGTATTTCGCCAAAACTTTTATTTCAGTGAATATTGATTTTCGTGAGCTGTTGTTAAGAGGGCTTAAAGGCAACAGTTGGAAAAACATGCGTCAACTTTTGGGCAGTTCGTTTTAAAAAAGAAAATTATTTTCCGTTAGTTTTTCAGAGTTTATAGAGGATATCGTTCCCCTCAACGATTTAACCCAGGAATCAGTGTTAGCCCTTTTAATACACCCTAAGATCAGTATGCATATTCTCCTTACTGTTCTCTGTACATTTCCTAAGTTGCTGACAAGGAGAATTTAATTGGTGACCATTTCATTTATTCTCGTGACCTTAATGTTGGATTCACGGGTGATTTGTAGGGAGACATTGGATGCTAGTCACTCCAGGGTCAAAGAGTTGACCAACAGAAGCTTCATTCTCTTGAAGTGCTCATTTGCCCAGTTGAAGCATTTTGCATGTATGGGTAATTTTCAAATGCTTTAATAATTAATTGTAAATCATTTCTATTTAGGACTTTGAAGAAGTTTTTAGTCTTATTCGGGATATTATTCTAGCAACGGACCTTGCCCATCACTTGAAAATCCTTCAAGACATCAAGAACATGGCTAAAGGTAACAACGTAAATTGGCCACCGTAAAGAGTTTCAATTGAAGCTGACGTTTCGAGCGTTAGCCCTTCGTCAGAGGGCGAATGACGAAGAGCTGACGCTCGAAACGTAAGCTTTGCAACTCTTTACGGTGGCCAATTTACGGTATCAACTCAGTCGATGAAACTAAATTACCCACCGACACAGCACCACAGTTTCTTTAGCAACTTACCCCCTTTATTCAAAGGTAACACTGTTTATTTCGTGGGTTTTAAGAAATCCCTTACGTCTCCTTGGAGCGGTATTGCCCTTTCAAAATTGTGACTGGTTTTTGGTATGAAAAAACTGCAAACTGTTTCGATTCACCGAATATGTAGAGTGATCACCATTCACCGTGAGAGGTTCCATAGACACTCCAAAGTATTAATCGGAAGGTCGTCGGAGCAACTCCTTTTTGAGCATTTGGAGTTTTCTTTCTTTGAGTATGCTTGTGACATTCGCTGAAAAACATTATCTTTCGCTTTATAATCACCAGTCTTAAAATTTACGATCTTCAATAACATCATCAATTAATACTGTTATATCGTTTCTGTTTTTGACTAACTTTTCTTAATATATTTTTCAGATGGTTTCAAAAAGGATTCTAAAGATCACCACACTCTTCTTCTCTATCTTATGATGACAGCCAGTGATTTGTCTGATCAAACTAAGAACTGGGAAGGAACGAGAAGAACGGCGGTAAGCAAACTGGTCAAATGGAAAATTGACAGTTACAATATTGGCCACTTCCCTTTACCTCGTTTTGCGTAGTGTTTATTGCGCTGGTTTCCGAACCTTTCGATCCGATTACGAGCCTTCTTGAGTCATTGGGGTGTGTTTTTGGGAAAGAGTTCAGCTGCTTCTCCTGTAGGATTGTTAATGGCCTCTAAGCCAACTGTCAGTGGCAATTTTACACAGCTCCTTCACGTGAGGTTTAAAATGCTTTCTGTAAGATCTATCGTAAATTTCTATGGTTATGTTTGAGTGAAATCCTATCTATCTGGCCAGCTTTGTTCATTTACCTCGGCATTGACATTTAATGGAAAAGCGGTGTACTCACCTCTTTAAACGATTTTAATGGTAGTTGACGCTGAGAAGGACGTCCTTGCTGTCTTGTCTATGGCAGCGCTTTCCAATGCTATGGTCATGCGGCAAATGTAACACAAAGACGATCTTTCAAATTTTATTGTGACATCTATTAAATGTTGCTTGTTGGCCTCCATTACAGGATCTGATATACACCGAGTTCTTTTCACAAGGTGACAAGGTAAGGAATGAATGATAAAAGTTCAATCAACAGAGTGAATTTTAAACGGAGTCACATAGTGGGCCCTTTTTTTTCACCTCAACCCTTTAACCCTCATAAGTAATTAGTATATAAGTTCTCCGTACCATATCCACACACTCCTGCAAACAGGTAATGAGAATACTCGACCTCATCAGGTAGAAGTTGATATCTTTATCTAACACCAAATTCTTGTACTTAATTTACAAGGAAATGTGTAGCAGCTAGAGGGGCGAATTGACAATCAGGTCTTGGGAGTTACAGGGTTAAAGGCTTCTTGTACTGTTAAGGCTTGTACTGCTACACGTACTAAAGTTTTAAAAGAAACCGTGACCACAGAGCTAAGTTTTCTTGTATTCATATTTCTTTTTTTCTGGTTTTGCTTCCTCTGCTAGAATTCATTAAAAATATCTCACAAATTTTTTTGTTGTGTTTGGTGATTGGGTTTTTTGTTTGTTTTTGTTTTTGTGTCATTTTAGGAAAAGCACATGGGAATTACTCCAAGCGAAATGATGGACAGAGATAGAGCGTGTATTCCAAAATTGCAAATCGATTTCTTGGATGCAATCGCACTTCCAGTATACAGGTAGTTACATTTAAATGTAGTTATGCAGCTGTGTGAATGGAATCGGTCGTAGGACGTGAGTTTTACTTACCGAACTGCTGTCATGTTTGGCGAATAAGTAAGAATTTGGTAAATAAGCCTATCAGAAAAAACAAAGAAACAAACAGATACCACTACATTGCTCAACGGGTAGCTTGTGATTGGATGAATGAGTTTATTGCCTTCTAAATAATTTATGTCCTCCGCCTGTCTTCTGCTCAGACGTGCTATCTGCTCGTTATACAACAACTTGTTAACACATGTATTGAATCTATTATCATTGGTGACACCGTCATTAAACCTTTAGAAAGCGTCCGGAACCTTGGGTCCTAGTTCAACGCGAATGACTGTTCATATAGGCAAGATTTGTGGCACGGCTTTTCGCGGACTATACAACAAAAGACACATCAGAAAATTCCTTACCGTGCAATCGACAAAGACACCGATCCATGCCTTTGTATCTTAACACCTTGATAAATGCAACGCACTTCTTTTTGTTCTTCCTAAATATCAATTTGATCGTTTACAGAAAGTTCATAATGCTACAGGTAGAGTGATTTTTCAGATTGCTAAATTTGATCCTATCACACCCGCACTTATCGGCCTACATCGGCTCCCAGTAACATTCAGCGTTCAGTTCAGATTGCTTCTTTTTGTTTATAAGTCGCTGCACAACCAAATTCCACTCTACATTATAGATCTTTTGTCCCTGAAACCTGCCGCTAATTATGCTCTTCGCTCGTCTGTACAATCTCTCCTGTTCGTTCCTAAAATCAAGTGCTTTACACGTGGGGACTAGGCCATTACTCATGTTGCACCTGTTTTATGGAACTCGCTGCCATTAACTATAAGAACAAGTGGTAGCCTCACAATTTTTAAAAAGCATCTTAAAACATTTCTCTTTAGGGAAAGCTTATAGTTTATTAGAATAGCTCTGAATGTTTAGTGCTTTGAATATGTTGATTTTAATTTTGTATTGAATTTTAGACTTGTCTTTTTTTTTTAGATTTTAGCTTTACAATAATTACTGTTATTACTAGCGTCTTAGGAATTTTAATCTAACTTGAAGTAAAGCGCTTTTGAGTATTTTAGTGTTAGCGCTATACAAATTCTTTAATAATAATAAAGTTATGTCTCCAAGTTGCAATTGCCGTTATTTTTAAACCTGATTTTAAGCCAACTGCGATTTTGAGACGCCAGTATTACATGATTACGGGGGCTCGTTGGGAGAAAATATTTTCTGGTGTAAGGTGGAGTCGCGAGTCCTATTTTGTTTATTTATCTATTTTTTCTAATCATTTCTTTTCTTTTTTTTTTGTCCCTATCCAGGCTGTTGTCCTCTCTACTACCGGAGACTGAAGTAGTTTTAGACACAGTTTTGACTAACAGAGAGAAATGGCAAAAGGCTCAAGAAGATGGCGACTACGTGTACAGACCAGTGGCTACTACTGACAAAGAAATCAATGGGAATGTGCCTCTATCACCATCATAACGGTGCCATTACTCGCTCTTCCGATTGAACAATTCATGGAACAAATTATAGTAGGAAACCGCTCTACGACAAACCTTTGGGACGTCTTTGTTGGCACTTAAACTCGATAACATACATATTTTTGTATGAAGAGCGGGTTGAAACTTTGCCTAAAAGAGTTGGCCATTGCGGTATCGGATGCATCATTGTCCTTGAGTAATTACGGCACCGGTGTATTGCCTTCATTGAGAAATGTTTTCTAATATTGAATTTCTCCTAGAAGCAAGAGAAATAACGGGTTCAAATGCCTAGGTTGGCTGTCAGTAATAACTCAGAGCTGCGCTCTGTGTATTGGAAGGCTATGCTATCAGATACCTGAGATGCCCAAGTAAGGCAATAGATACGAAAAGTAATGGCCTCTGGTACCCGAACAACTGAAACTCAATTGTATTTATCATTTAATATCCAGAGGTCATTTCTTTTAAAGGCATTTAGGCATAAATTCTATTTATTATGTGGCTAAAATTACTACAAACCCCATTTTTTCCACAGAGTGTTCTTAATAGTGACCAGTGTCGCACGTAGGTCACAGTTTCTTTCACGGCCGCTTTATTTTCATCAGACGTTTTTATAATTCAGGGATCCATCTATGAATAACTGACATGAACGTAAAAACAGAATAAAATTAGGACAAATCCTAAGAGCGAATCACAGTAAACTCAAGTTCACAGTGTAAGACCCAATTTTTGCCATTTACAATTTGGCAAACTGCTAAGTAGGTTCCTGTGGGTTGTTGTTTGATTTCGATGCCAAATCCGCAGATCCTTAAACATATTCTCCTTCCTGTTGGAGTGATTTCCATGCGAAAGCGATGAAAAACGATGGGAAAAAAACATGTAGGCCAGCCGTCTATTTTCGGCGATGTTTATTTACCCGTTTATTTTGCTTTATTTAGCTTTATTTGGTTGGATGTAATAACTGTTAGATGCATTTTTTTGATAAAATTATTTATGTTAGAGCAAGCCTTAACAGATGCAGTCACGTTTTATTTTCATACTGTAGAGCAGCTACTCCAAATACCGAGAAATTTTCTCCTAGTTGGCGAGCTGAAACATTTCTTTCACAACATTCATCAGTCGTTTAGTAGGTTATCTCTTTGACGAATTACTTTAAAAGTCTAATACGATGGAAAAGATTTCCTTCTAAGCAGAGATTTTAAGCACATAAAATTTCACAACGATGTAGAAATATAATATATTATAGAGTTTCAATCAACAACTTTATGATCTCGCTTTTGAGGGACTGTTGATCAGATTGATTCACAAAGTTTAGCAATCGTTGCTTTTGAGAGGCGAAATATTTCAAGGGCAGTTCATCTGAAAGGTAGCGTTCAAAATAATTTGCAATTTTTTTTAGGTGAGGAATTAACGCTTACGTTGTACAATGGGTATTTTTCTTGTTACGTGCTCTTTTAAACACTTAATGAGCATCCTTTGATTGCAATGTTAAAAATAGCATTCTTTGAATGTTAATTCAGTTCCGACTTTAAGTTAAAGATTACACAAAACGTAAGATAGGTATTTATTTAAAGGAAAGGCGCAAATTGCCAGTTATGTAAATTTGTTATGAATACACAATATTATGGTTAGTATAAGTTTACAAAGCTGGACAAACAGTATTATAACAAAGCTAGTAAATTTGTCCAATCAAATTCAATTGCGCGAGCGTGCTTCATATTCCTATTGTACACGCTCATGACGTAAGCAAACAAATCCCTCAAGAAAAAAATTTTCCATCGGGTTAAAAATGTTATAAAACAATTGGTTCATGCGTCAGCTGTGCGTTCGTCGAGATATGAAGTACTTAGGAAGTTTGGAGAGCACTCAAGAAGCTAGAGTTGCTCTCGCTACGCCTCGAGCAACTCTTACGCATCTTTCGTGCTCTCCAAACTTCCCGAGTGCTTCATATCTCGATGAGCGCACGCTGACGTATGAACCAATTGTTAAATGATATCTGGGCGCGTAGGCCAGCTATGCAGGCGTCTCATGCGTGCAGCATGTGGAAAAACTAGCTGTGTAAAAGAAAGCTTCAACTATTGTTGTACGAATTCAGACAAACTTATTTAGTGTGAATGGGAGGCAATTATCCTAAGAATCTCAAAATGTAATGTAGTGAACATCTCTGAATTCGCGCCATTTCTGCCTGGCTGCGGCGCTCTCATATCGCAGGTAATGATCGAGGGCACGCAGCAGTTGCTCGCTCAATTACCAACCGCTGTTCGGGGATTGAGCTTGCACTTACCCCTCTAAGTCAAGACCGTTCCGTCTAGGAAGGATCGATTATGAATATAAGTCACCTTGTACATAACCTAACAGTGGTGTAAATTTAACGTCCACATATTGATGTGAAACAGAGACTAAACGCAAGCCAAAGTTAACCAAGAAACGTCTCCTATCAGCTATTACAAACTCTAATCTCATTAATCTCTGAGCATAGCTATCTTCTCTGAAAATTGATATGTACCTGCCAGACAGTAACCTGTGCCTAAGTAGGATAACAAGTTGCACTTCTTTAGGTTATGCGTTGGTAGTCTCGGTGCCATTTGGCGAGTCACATAGCGTGACATTGCGTGACAATCGATTTGCCGAGAACTAGATTCTCTTTCACTCTTTCACACCGTTAGGCTTCGTCACTTCCATTTGTTTAAATTATGTTCTTTTCAAAATTCAAGTGAAACAACTGACGAGGTCCACTAAAGATGTTATCAAGAGATTTCATGCATTTTTTTTCCCTCTTAGCACTGATCACACCCAAAACAATCGAAAGTATTAGTACATCTTCAATTTCACGCTGGGTAGTTAGGGCCTAACCTATGTAGGGTCCATCTCGATCCATTTTGTTCCCCGTTATATCTCATGCCTTCCAACAGTGACATCTTCCCTACTGGTAAGTTGTCAGTGTCGGCACTTAACCACGGGTTTTCTTTCATTCTTTCTGTCTAATTTGTTTCACGACTATGCACTTGGGTGCACGTGTTTTTGTTTTCTCTCCAATTTTTTTTTTTTTTAATTTAACTCCTCATTTTCACTTTCTCCTGTTCCTCTTGTCACTTCTAACTGGAAAACAAGCAAACCCACGCAATTCATTTTATTGCTAAATATCATTTACATCGTAATACTTTTGACCTGTGACCGCGAATATGAGAATTTTTGCATTTAAATGTGAATTGGCTTTTTTGTATTATTCGCAGCTCGTGAAAAGGCAATATTTACACTCGGTTTTTTCACTTTATACGGAAAAGTTAATTTTTCAGAGGAAAGGTAGATCCTCAAAGAATCTAAGTGGGAGATAGTTTTGTAAGAAATGCGTGGTTTCTGGTGGCGTCGAGATCTTATATTTCCGCTTACATCTATTGTTACGTAAAAATAGTTAGTGAATCCACGCAGACAGGATGTACACGTTTCATTAATAGTTCTCTTTAAACAGTTTCACGACGTTTTCCGAAGCAATTTGACAAATCGTTTGACAAGATGCAGGTAGAACTGAAGATTTATGTGTTTCTTCCATTGAATGGCGGAAAAAAGGAAAGTGGCAGAAGTACCCTCCGCACTGATTCACGTATCACTGACTCAGGAGGTTGTGCTGCCTATGAAATGTCTTCGAAATGAAGATTTTGTTGAGTCTAACTTTGGAGGGTTTTTACTGCTAGTGTTTGAGTTACCCGAACTTCTCATAATACCCGAACGAATACTTGAATTCCGCTTTCACAACCTTTGTGTAATTACTATTTATTCCATTATTCTCTTACGTAAGTGATAATACTTCGTGGCCCTTCCGTTCGTTGAATGATGCAGTTCGGCTAAACACCTTTACGTTCAACGTGAAATGTTTAAAGAAACACATTTGATCGGTTATGCAAACCAAGTTTAGCTGAAAAACTGCGGTCAAAATTATCGTATATTTAGCGATAATGAACGTTGGCCTTAGTAAGCAGTGTTAAGATGTCTTATTGCAAAAACTGGAAGGAAATTTATTTACTGCAAACAGCTCTTTACAGAGAACTCTGGAGGTCAATTCGATAATGGAGGTCGATTCTGGAGGTCGATTCGATAATGGAGGTCGATTCAGGAAGACACTTTTTTATTGTCGCATGGTGTTTAAGACCCTATTCTCTATTTTCTTTGTTTCTTATTTCTTTCTAATTAAGATCTACATTCTAATTCTCCCCATTGTGTGCTTTTAATATTTCTAATGCTTGTTCAGGAGTTTGGTATTTAATCATATGATATCCCCTGTTAAAATTTTCCCACTCATGACTTCTCTGCATGACATTGTTCTACTCTGGAGCGAAAGTACAACATCTTTCTGAGTTTCAGCTACAATTATAGTTTGAGCTTCATAAATGAATATACTTATATTATTATTATTTTTGAAAATATACTACTGTCATTGTGCAAGAAAATATTGGTCCAATGGAAAATCCGAGTAAGAGAAAAGATGTCACGTACTCGCACTATATGATTAACTCAGGGACTCGTACAATGGAAGACTACTACGTGACTAGCATGTATATTAACGTTAAAACCACAAACATAAGACAGCAGTGTCGTTCAGATTATCGCGGAATTCTTTTTACAACCCTAAAAAAAACCTTGAACATTTGCTTGTTTGCCACTTGGCAGAGAGACAAACTGTCCGAATCTTACCTTCTTTGCTTCTCATTATGATCTGGCAATTTAAAAGCCGATTTATTACAAGATAACGAACACACAACTACCGCGCAGTTTCGTTCATATTTCAATTTCATTTATTTATCAACGTGTTTAAATTTTTGGAAAAAAAGAGGTGTTTTAAAGATTCTTAAAAAGAGCTATTCTAGAGTAAGTCAATATTATGCTAGAAGCTAAGAAGTGCTCGTATCTAATTCTTGATTTCTAAAATCGCAAAACCCAAATTTGCTATTAGCGTAAATGTAAGGAACTTACCCAGTTTTTTTTCCTTTTTTTAATTTTTTTTTTTTTTGCTTTCTTTTTAAAAGCTTTTTTACGTGTCTTTTGTTTTAAATTCAAAGAGAGATTTATGTCGACTTCTCAATTATCCCACTCTTTCTTCATTTTCCCAGTCGTGAGAAAAGACCAAAATGAAAAATGGTTAAAATGACGGTATACGGCTCATTTTGGATTTTGGAGACCACCTCGGGAACATTGGCCTTTAATTACGTCAACTTTGAAATTTTGGTTGTGCTAACGTTTAGCAATGTATCATTTACCTTGTACGAAATGTCTGAATGCTACTTTTTTCACAGATCAATAAGCAAACAGACCTACTCAAAGACCCAAAAGTATTTTGGTTGAAGACGCAGGGCAGTGTTTAGTAGCAGCAAGCAGAAAACAGCAACTGTCATCTATTTCACCACGCATTGTGCCGGATAATTAGCCAATAACTCATGATTTTCGATTCAGTCCGGTCTGTGTGGTATTATTGCCGTATGAATTGTCATGAAAAATCAAAATTTCAGCAATTGGAAAAACTAGTTAACGGTGAAGATGTTGTTTGGGGTGTTGAAGTGTCTTTTTTTTGGTTGTTAGGCTGCGAAGAAGGTGCTTCCTTATTTTTCAAATGATAACGGCCCTTAGGGATGTGAACACCCATGACGTGAGGTCTTGAACATTCTATAAAAGTCTTTCGCTTGAGAAGATTTCCCCAAATGTGATGTTGATATTGTAAAAATTTCAAAAACCCTTTCTAATGGAAAGGTTTATTTATTTCCGCCGGGCACTGATACAATGAGGGGGTTTGGAGCTCACGAAATCATTTTAAAAGAATTAGATTCTTGTTGTGATGGACGGAAACGAAGGGTTAGAGGCAAAGAGTAACTTGAAATGAATTTTTTTAGTATTGTTTTTATTTCACGAAAGAATATATTAGTAAACTGATCACTTAGGAGAAAATGGCACACCCGCATTCATGCTGTATTTTTTCGACTAGAAATGGTTCATTTCCAAAATAAAAATTAGATTTTTGTTCAGTCCGTGGAGTGATACATAGACTGTGATGAGGAAGCACTCAGCTGATAAACAAAAATGGATGTATACGATTTCATTGACACCTGTGATCTTCTTCAGAAAGACTAACGCCATGTTTTTGCCTACTCTACATTTCAATACCATGGCGGACTAAGCTGTTGCCGAAATGCGAGCCTTGCGAGCAGATTCGTTCTTGCTAGACCAGCGAGCTCGACCAAGTCACGACTGTTATCAATGATTGCCGAAGAAGAAGATCTTTGTACAGTATCGATGTTCTGTTTTTGTCTGCAGTTAGCATTCACGTGTATATACTGCTTGAATTATTGCAAGGCACGTGTCAAGCCTTTGCCGATAATACTTCCGCTTCATGGTGAAAAGCAATTACTTGACAATAAAAATGCGAATTTCTTTCCTTTTAATAAAAGCGATCTTCTCAAAAGTTTTAATCCGCCTCTAAGAACTAACTTAGGTCACTTAGGCAGACGGTATTAAGCAGTGGTAATACTAGATAAAATAACTGAATTGTCTTTGTGTTTTTTTTCCACAATTATCTTACAGTTACGTAATGATATGTGTTAGTGATAGAAAGGAATATATCAAACGAAATTTAACAGTAATCACGTGTAAACAGTAGCTTAACCGTTCAGGAACCCGTGTTCTCGGAAGTTGCGTGGGTATAGTGGTGGGCTTTGTTGTGCAACCTTACATCAAATAAAGTCAATGGTCTAATTTCGATATATTGAAATTTCCAGAGTGCAGTGGGTGATGAAAAGAAAATGATATGGTTGATATCGCACGTACAAGCAAGTTTCCTGCTGATGTTTAAAAAGGATCTTAGAAAGCGAATTAACCCCAGCAAATCAGAATTCGTAGAAAGTAAGTGATCAAAGGCACTGGGGTAAAGTAACCTTGCTCATTTTTCATCGTTCCTTGACTCGTCTATTATAAGAGACTTTGCTGCCTCGATCTTGGATTTCAAATTAATTGACTTATCTCAGATTTTCCAAAACCAAGGAGTGGGTTGAATTGCAAGCTTCTTCCCTAACTGAAAATGTATGCGATAAACACTTGGGATACCATTTTCTTGGTCATCGAGTTTGTGGTGTGCCTTTTAGGAATCGTCTTCAATGGTTTGGTAATTCTTACAATTTGTAGGAGCATCCATCATCTTTCCTCACCGAGCTATCTCATTCTAAGCATCGCAATCAGTGATTTTATTTCCTGTTCAGTGGCTGTTCCATTTTCGATCGCAAGACACTTTAGAGAGGGATGGCCATTTGGCATGGCTGGATGCAAAGCTCATGCTTTTATGATCTTCCTTTTCGCTCTCGTCTCTATTACTCACTTGGCTAATATTTCTGCCGGAAAGTATTTGAACATTACGCGGTCTCTTTACAAGAACTCTTACTTTAGCAAGAGACAAATTCTACTGGTAATCTTGGCCTCTTGGATTTTCTCGCTTGGATTTAGCATTGCGCCTCTGTTGGGATGGTCGCGATATGGCTTAGAGGGAACTAATGCTACCTGCTCTATAAAGTGGGAATCTACGCGAGGAGGAGATAAGGCATATTTTGGAATTGTTTTTATAGCATGCTACGTATTTCCAATCGCAGTGATCACATTTTCCTATTACAAGATCCACAAGGTTTCCAGAGGGATCGTTCGCACTTCATCCCAGATTGGTTGCATTGGATTGACGATGACACAAGCTTTGTTGAGGAAACACCGTAAATCAGCCATGTACTATTTGGCTATCATAATTGCTTTCATGGTTTCATGGTCCCCCTACGCTGTTGTGTCTTTCCTCGCAGTGATAGGGAGAAAAGTGCACCCAATTGCAGCCAGCACATGTAGTGTGTTTGCAAAGATCTCATTTATCCTGAATCCAATTCTGTATGCTATTTTTTCCCGCAAGTTTCGACGACGGATGGTTCGCGTTGTTCCTATGACCAGGCCAAATCGAGAGGTGAGACCAACTACTTGTGTTCAAAACTCAGCAACATTGGCTTTGTGAAAACTATCCATTTGACAGAGAGAAAGTTAATATTGCCTTTCTGAACTCTCCCGCTGAAATAATTATTTTCATTGACTCAACTCTGATTTAATTCAATAGCCTTTCGTGTCATTAAAACGTCAAAGATATTTTGATTCACTTGTGATTGACTTCAGTTGTAACTTTCTCTCAACGATAGCACATGAATTCTTGAAAGCTAATGCTAAGATAATGAGAAACGTCTATATAAATTATATTTCTTTTTGCCCGTAAATTTAATTCATCATATAGTTACGACGTGATGTTCTTAACTCAATAATTACGTCAGTAGCAAGTCCTTCACAGAGTATGTTGGGCCGCAATGTCGGGGGAAACTAGCTGCAGACCCCACAACACGTCATTACCACGGGTATCAAGGACTTTTGACTTGTCTTATAAAGCCTCCACTCTACTTGTCGTTGATTATTGCTGATGACTACTGTCACCAAGTAAACGCTTTGAAGTACATGCTTATACATTCTCTATAGGAAGGCATGAATGGGCATGCCGGCCAACCGACTACGCAAGATTTAATTTTTGTTGTTAGAACGCTGTACTAACCCAACACTTTTAGAGAATCTCACTAGTGCACCACAAAACACTTAATGCAGTCCATCAACCGAATCTCTCATAAAGGCTCACGGTCGGGTAAGGGTGCTTACGATTTTCCAAGACTTTCTATAACTCTGAACTCAACTCGAAATAGTCTTTAAATAAATTGCCATTTTGTTTCACGCCCGTCAAACTTTTCCTTTGTTTCTCTAACTCATTAGAAAACCACAACGAGCACCTCATTAAATGTAGGTATCAAACTTTAGGAGTAACATTGAATGAATCGGTTGCCTAAGCACTAAGAGAGTTGTTCGACTCTCTCCTTCTTCGAGAAAAAAGTCACCTCAATTTCAGACCCTTTGTTATTGGCAAATTTACGGCAACTTCTCATTCAGGTACCTACTATTCTTTGAAATCAGGATCTTCTTTTACAGTGGTTCAAACCAGCAGTTAGTGCGATCACATGTATCAACGGTCAATCAAAAGAACGAAGGGCGCTGTTGATTATGTAACGAGACCATCTAGTGCTCTCCGCCAAGAAAGGGCCGGGTCACACTGGAGCGAATTAAATGGAGAATAATACATGGGCGAGCGTTTAACTCGAGATGTCGAGTTGATCACGAGAAGAGAAATTTCATATCTACAAGCAAACGTGTATTATTTTTATTATCATATAAACACAAGAGCCCTTTAATGTCAAGAAAAGTCGACTCTATTAAAGAATGAAAATAAAAGGATCGGCAATCCCCGAAAAAAAAATCGTAGAGTGCGTTGGCGCACTCAAGATGAAAACATGCGTTGAATCACGACAAAAACAAACAATGGGCCTAATTTCAATATACAAAATTCTCAAGTATTGAAATGGTCCTTACCGACAGAAGAAATCATTCAGGTAAACAGCCATAATCGGCCTCTAGCAAATCTTCCAGTTGTCGATTTTTGTTCTCAGCCGCGAGAAATGCCGTTACCAAAGTCACTAAATACGCAACTTTCGGTTTTTCATTTCGTATTTTGGTTTTCTTCCTTTCTAGGAAAGTTTGAACGTCACTGTCTGAAAGCTTCGATATGGATATTTCAGTTTTAGAGCAGCCATAATCCGAAAATATTCCTACAAAAGACCATGGATAGAGAATGGTGAAGGCTTTGCCGTTCATTCATCAACCTGACCGAGTGGCGCGAAAGGCGTGTGAAGTGTCAGCAACTGATTGGCAATATCAAACACACGTGAAAAAATATCGTTTTTTTTTTTCACGTGTGTTGTTACGGCTTTTCTCAGGGCTGGAAATCCTGGTATAACACCGTAGTTTGTATGATAAAATATTACCCAATTTTCGCGAGTCCAAAATTGGCAAAAATTTCCCGTTTTCCAAATTTGGGCGACGGTCGCATCAAACTAGTGTTCTTTGACCAAAACTTCACTGACTGCTTCATACGTCAATCACAAACCCATCTTGCTCTGAAAAGTCGTGGTGAAATAACCAAAGATCTCGCAAGAATCAGTACTACGCAGGAACGGAATTTTTTGTTCGTGCTGATCTCAGTGCGTTTTGGTCGACGCTTGCGCTACTTGTGCTGGCTTTAATACTTGTGATGGAAGGTGAATTTCACGTTGAAGCTATCTGTTTTTTACAAATTGTTATGGTGCTCACATGCCTCGTTTCCCGCGAAAGAAAAACGGTTAGATGGACGAGGAAAATTCTGTCATCGCGCCCCAAACTAGGGAGGCGAACTCAAGGATTTTTTCACACTGAAATTATAAACCATCGTGTCTTGCACAACATGACAACTAAATGGTTAAAAAAAAAACATGATTGTTTGTTTTGCCAAAATTTGGAGGCCTCCGAGGACATCGCGTCGATTGAAGACCGCAAAAATTTGGCAAGTTTTTCAAATTGGAGGTACCTACTTGTTGACAGATTTTTCACGAAACAAACGAAAAAAAGCTCTAGTGCAACCCGGGCAAAAGTTTTTTCCGATGCCTCCGTTGTTTGTTACAGTAGTAAATGATATATGTACAATCAAAACTTTTGAAAAATTGCTTAACATTGTATTTAGCGAAGTATACTGTTAACATTTCAGCGTTACAACACGATTGTTTCCTGCAACTACACATGATCTGTCTGTTATGAATTATTAAAGTTGTTTCACCGCTGACCACTCGTATTTCGCTCTTTTTTTTCTTAACCCCACTCGTCACCTGTACCGAAGTAACTCCCGAATAAAGGATGGCCTGTGCAGGTGTAGTGTTATCTAGAGCATTTATCATTGAAGACTAAGCGTCTACTAAAGGAAATGCAACAAGGGGAAGGAGAAGAGCAGAATTTTGACCTGTTAACTGGTTTGTATCTATTTACTATAATCGAGTAAATGCACCGAGTAGGTGACTTCAAATTTGCTGTTTGGTCGGTCTGCAAATTTAATAGTTCCTTTATTTAACCATTCGACTAGCATCTAATTTCTCCTTACAATATCACCACTGCATCGAACATTGAGGTCACGAGAATACAGTATATGATCCCCTACTGAAATTTCCTAAGGTGCTGATAAGGAGAATTTGTCTAACAATCAAGAGCTTCTCTAGATGAAGATCATTTCCTCAATTCTCGTGTCTTAAATGTGTGATTCAGGGGTGATATTGGAAGGACAAACTAAATGCTCAACGCTCTAAGGGGTCAAATAATTCATTTATGTTCCTTGACAAAATCTGTTGAAGCTCAGCGTATGAAAGAGTTTGTTAAAATAGTTTCAGGTGGTGTTTTGTGTGAGTTCTTAGAAGTAGCATTTCACCTCATCTTATATGTGAGGGAAGTCTATCCTGCTGTGGTATTTGAGAGAAGAAAAAAGTATAATGTTCCTGTACAGGTATGGTGTCAAATTTTTGTCAATTGTTAAGGTTAAGAAAAATACCTCTTATTGCAACTTATCATGGAAAGCTGTTTTTTTATCTGTAAATCAGTTATGAAGGGTTTGCAATTACATGTATTGTTGAAATCTGTAGCAAATATTATGGCTCTTCTCTACTCATGAGTTTGGGTAGGAGACCCACTTGGAGCTGGTGATTACTGATAAAAATTTGATTTTGGGGGATCAGAGAGGGCTACACATCAGATGGTTTCTGGATGATGTTTTTGACCTTAGAATTGGCAGTTTTATCCATAACTTCCCATGTATTGTTTAGGTGTAAATTCTCAGAGAAAATATATGTGGTCCCTATAAAATTTATGAAAATAACTTGAAGACCAGCAGTAACAAATGCAAGGTCTGTGTTTTCCATTAACCCTGGATTCTATTTTTTTTTCCTTTGGCATCTTCTTGAATTTGAGTGTTCTTTCCGCAGATGTGTTGTCACCCAGATCTGAACCAGTATATCTTAGACGTGCTTCACACCATGAAGCCCTTATTGGAGGAGGTGTGTATTTAAATCATAGCTGCTTGATGATTATAATTTTGTTCTCCAGTTTAATGACTCTTTTGTTTTTCTTGAACTCTTTTGAATCTTGGATCACCAATACTTAAAATGGTAAATAAAGTTGTAGGCATTTTAAAACTTTTTTGCATCACAAGCAAAGATTTTAAAAAGCTTCTAACAATTCTTTTGTTGTTGTTTTATTGTGCCAGGTTTCTTTAACCCCTAACCCATAAGAGTCACTAACTTCTAATTCCTTCTGAAAATATCTCTTCTGAATCACACATAAAGATTACAAGAATGATAAGAAACAAGAATAAAGGAAATGATCACCAACTTGGGTGTAAAACGTTAAAATTCAACTTAAGATAGCTTCCATGTATTGTATTCAGCCCAACTCTCTAAAAAATTTTACGAAACAAATAGTTTCTGCATTGCAGAGTACCTCTAGTGATAGAACACAGATGATGTAAAGATATAGAAAGGACTAAAAAGAGGCACTGGATGTGCAACCAAGTGTGTTACTGACTATTTGTTTTATATCTAATAATAAAAAAAACAAAGTGTTTTCAATGGTGATGCCATCTTGTATTGTGTCTGTCCTCTAATAGATCATAAGTAAGAACTAGTAAAAAAATTCCAATAAAATCCAACTTATCATAATGCCTGTTAGAGTCAATCACAATCCATAGTTTGTTACAAACTATGACATTTCCACTTGCAACAAACGTTTACATTTAGGGCCTGTTTACATGGAGGTGAGGGACCCTGGGCAGGTGAGGTATCCTACCCAGGTTGGTTAAAACCACCTGTCCATCAATCTCTTATCTTGATCATGTTTACATGGTAGGTGGGGTAACCTGCCTAGGTGGGTAGCCTGGTCTGGCAGGTAGGGTAACCCTGTCAGCTGGGGTCATTATTTGCTAGGTAATTGTCTCAAGGTGGGGTATCGTGCCTACCTGCATTCGCATTCATGTTGCATTGGTAAGTAAACCAACAATCTCACCCCAGGATCTTGGAATGTAAGACAATATGTTAGCGGGGGGCTATTTTTTTACCATGGCTAAGCAGATAACCTCACCAACCTGGGGTCCCCCACCTTCATGTAATCAGGGCTTTAGGTGGGTTACTTTTTAGCTCCTTTACTCCTGTAGATTTTTTAGTGTTCTTCATAGTTATGCCTGTGGCATTATATCTTTACTAGGGCAAAGTTCAGAGGGTTGCCTTGGTTATTTCAGACAAAGTAAGTTACTTTTGCTTGTAAAAACACCAGTATATAGTGCCTAACTTATGACGTACATGCTGAAGGTGTTAAGTGAGGAAACAACACCTCATATGGATGTTTGGTCTTTTTGAATGTGCTAAGATCATTTTTATGTTAAGTACACATAAAGAACATGTAGTGGGTCTCTTTTATGAGCATTTACCTTTAAGGCAAGAATTTTCCAAAGATCAATTTATATCAAATTGTTAGGAAAATGATAAAGACATTGGAAACAAAATGATGACAAGTAGTAACCTAAATACCCACTGTTTTTTAAGGATACATGCTGTTTCCTGTTTCCTGTTTCGCGTTGTTTGGTTTTAAACTTATAATGTTATACATGGGATGCCGGGTCACTAAGTGCCTCTCAGGGTGAGAGCCATTGGGGTTGATTTTCTTCATAACAATTGAAAACAAGCTTTCAAAAAAACTCTTAAGAGTCTTTAAATAACAGAAGTTAATGTCTATGCAGACTTAAACTGGAAGAGGTAAAATTAAAACATGTACTGTATTTTCAACTGAAGGTATATCATTTTCTCTTTCTTAGAAGTTCATTCCTGTTGAACGATTTGTTTTTGAGGTTGGTAATCCAGAAGGAGTCGGCACAACAGAAAGGTCAGTGTTGCCTTGGTCAATGTAACTGACCAACTACATTATGTACACTTATTCTTGGTACATTATATTCTAATTAAAAATAATTTTTGGAAGGCAAATGTAAGTGTGGCAGTTATTTTGCACAATAATTATTTTTGTAAAAAAGTTATAAATTTGTGGTTCATTTCCTTTTCAGCCCGGACAATTTCTTACTCTCCACGGAGAGAGCTCTCAGAGGTTTTCTCCTCAAGATCAATTCATGTGATGCACTGTTAGAGCCAATCCCGAAAGGTACATACAAGTGAGGTAGTTAATTTTTGTGATGTTCTTTTAAGGTAAGGAGTTAATTGTTGGTTTTGAGTTTAGTATCCTAACTGCAACACATTAAGGCTTAAGATAACTTAAACTCTCCTTTAACTCCGTTGAGTGACCAAGACAGAATTTCACTTTGCAACATCAATACAAAATCAAGCAGACAACTGATGAGAATTTTAAAAAAATCATAATTAAGGGATTGTTAATTGATGCAATAGCAAATTCTCCAAGCTGAAATCACAAGGATCGTATGGTAGACAGTAAGGAGAATTACTTATGAAATCTTGGGAGTTAAACAGTTAAGGTTCGTAAGTTAAGTTTAAGAATTGTCTTTTGCAGGATGTACATTTTCCATTCTTGTATATACCAAAGAATCGTCTTTCTTAAAACTGCAAGAGGGTTCCAATCTTCAGGTTTGTCAGGACCAGAGAAAAGTGTTCAAAAGGAAAAGTACATTTAATAAATAGATTGCATGTTGCTGTGAGTCAGTTCAGTAATAGATCACAGATATCGTCAAAGTTTTGGTAAGAACGAAGAAGTGACGCACGTGCGTGCCACTTTATGCGTGCGTAATGCAGCTTATTATATGATGTATTGCCTTCCGTTGACCCAGGGGGTGTCACTTATTTTTTTCCATAAACACACATGATTGGTATTAGAAGATGCATCCTTCCTTTAACCATTTAGAGTGTAATTATCTAAAAACTATCGGCATTTGGGGATACTGACCGCGATTGGTTCGAGGCCTTCCGTCTGATTTCCTTCTTCCGTCGAGCCCAAACCATTTCGTACTTGTATTAAAGAAATAAAAGGAAATAATACTCATACGATATTTTTCAGAGTTCAAAGCAGAGACTGTAACTGTTAAATTTACTTTGTTATGGATGTAGGAGTTTCCTTGGGTTGAGGCAGATGAACGAATGAAAATGAAGGAATCTGTCATTATACCTCTTAAATCAACTTCCACTGGAATCCTAAAGGTAAGCGATGTTTTACAGAATAGCGGAATATTAGGGTGCCAAAATGCGTACATATTTTTTAAATTTGTGGTCTTAATTACACAAATTTTCCAAGGGAAATGATTGTTGTATCATGGTATATTACTGAGTGCTCGTTTTTGTAGCCGTTTCAAGTTAGTGATCACTCAAAGGGTCCCCATGTTTGATGCTAAAGGATACTCCTCTCCATGCCATTTCCCTGCCTTAACAACACACAATGGCGCTGAAAGAATTTGTGGCAAAAAAAAATAGTGATAACGAGGGCACCAAAAGTACACGTGCACCACCAGTTATGTATGGCATCGTTTTGGAGACAATCATCTTACAACCAGGAGGTGAACAGTGTTTACAATTAGATCAAGTATGTTAATACAGAGGCACATATTTACAGAGACAGGAATAAAAATTGTTGGTTAGTTATTTGGCTCCTTATAGGCTTTCTAATGGAAAAAGGCCTCGGGAAGTCTTGATGTGCGTTTATAGATGGGCATCGTTTTGAAAACATGTTTCTATTTCCAAAGATGCAGCTTTTTGTCGAGGAATGTGCTGAGAGGACCAGGAATGGTAAAGACAAGGTTGAAGACGTTTGATATGATTGCATTCTTCCCGTCAAAGAGATCACGCCTTCCACAGACTTAAAAAAGAAAAAAAATAGCAATCTTATCGTTTGCATGCCACGCCTTGAATACACTCTAAATGACTAAAAATAAATGGAAAAGTAGTAGATGGTAACTTCTCTGCTGGCATCATCCATCCGACGATGAAGGAATATATTTTTGAAGAAACTAAGTGTTTACCACATGGCAGGTGGAAAATCAGTCGAGATCAATTTATGGCGCATCTACACATTCCATTTTCCCGCCCTCTGATAGGCTAAAAATACAAAATTGACAGCGTGCTTAGTAGGCTTACCAATTTAGCAGTGCTACTACAAATTCACTAACCTAATGCGGAACAGCGAAACAACAGGGCACAGCGTCGTGCTTTTTACAGTAGTTTTTTTTTTTTCGATAGAATAAAAGTATAGACAATGGACAACTGTGTCAATCGTTTTCACTGCAATAAAAGATCTCTAACAAGTGTCTTATCTTACCGAAATAACGACCGGTCAACGGACAATGTCCGGACTGATTGGGGATTTGACCGATCAAACTTTTGTCTTGCTGATAATGTTGACCGGTCACGTTTGATCGTAATGAAAATGACTGAAAAAAATTAAAGTTTCCATGCTGTTCAGTTGTTTCAGTAGTTATCAGTATGTAGCAAGTCGCTGTGTATTGCGCAACTTTGGTCTGAAATCCTGGGTGAAATGCAACTAGAATCGATAACAATTCGCGCATTGAAACAGACGTGGGTTCGGGCACTTCCGGTCACAGTATTAAAAATAAGTTCACTTTTATTAGTTAATTTTAAAGTTTTACATTTCTCCTTGCATATACAGTAACTACTCAGCCCAGAATAAATATAATCAATGCTAAGGAACTATACTTTATAAAACCAATAATTGTTCATCTCTTCGCAAGGTTATCTACGTGTTTATCTGTCGCGTGCGTAATATAAACATTCAAGGTGGATGTGTACGATAATGATATTTATCAATAAAGGGAAAAATTACTGAGCGATGATTGGTTGAGAGAGAGGGCATTTTTTTCTTAATCGAGGGCATTTTTAGTAATCAAGAGAGGGCATGATTACCTGTTAATGATTGGCTAATCCGTTGCATAGCAACCGTTCGTTATCTTGAAATTTGTTAAAAATAGACTGCGCGCGTGATTTTCCTTCGTATAAATTTTGCCCTTTATTGATAAACAAGTAATCCCATGAGACCTCGTACTATTAAGGATTAATTGCACTTGAGTTTTCAAAATTTTCCAAATTGCCCTCGTCGCTTCGCGACTCGGGCAATTTTGGAAAATTTTGAAAACTCTCCTGCAATTAATCCTTAATAGTACTTGGCCTCATGTGATTACCTATACTAAACGTGTTACGGTTTGAATTACAAACAATGGACCTATTAATACACAAAAGCTGAATTTCATTTCGCCGCAGTAATTAATTTTTATTGTTGATAGTGAGTGCTCTAAAAAGCTCTAAGCCCCAAGCAACGACCTTTTTTTGGAATTATTTAACGTCAGTTTTGGTTTATCGGTTCCTTTTTTTAAGAGTTAGTTATCTCATAAGTTTGACCAGAAACGATACACGACTGAGCTATAATATATTCGGCCGGTCACATCTCCGGAAACTATTTCGAGCCTTGCTACACAGTGAGACCGTAGAGACGTTTTTGCAAAATTGCTATTAAACAGATTATCTTAACAAAAGAACTAGCCTGATTCTGAGGTAAAGCGCGAAAGAATAAAAGTGAAAATTTTTTTCCATTCATTAAACGACCAAATTTGTGCATCATCTACTTCAAAATTCATAAATAATCCTTTCAACAATGTAAATGTACAAATAGTAGCATGTCTAATGACTGAGAACAAGTTAATTTATGTCAGAAAGTGCAAAGCTGTGGCAGAACAGTGAATTTAATTGATTGACGGGAGAGAGGCGAAAAAGTAGCAAAAATTGAAATGGTGGACAGGTAGGGAAAGAGTGAAGTTGGATTCAGAGTGCGAGGGAGAATGCTACGAGAAAAAAGATTCCTACAAAGCACAAATAAATCGAAGAATAAAGGTCTTGGGCAATGACAAAAGAGCAAAAATGGAGGAACTTGAGGCCCGATAAGAAAAATAAAATTCTTAAGAAGTGTTGCCGACCAGTTCGCAAGATTAGGAGCCTGGTGCGTGGCCTCTATGCTGTGGTTACTGCAGTTGACCAAAGAGAAAAAGCGCAAATACTTGATTATTCGCCGCATAGTTTAAAGCACAAAGTAAGTTTTTGAGGGAAAAACCCGACTACTGCGGCTATAGGCGAACGCGAACGGCAGAGCGAGGCAATAAGTCTGACAACAACTGCAGAAACTGATTTTGCGGTGGGGAGAAGAAGCCGGAGAAGGAAATTCAGTGAGTCCTTGTGCAAACAGTTTGGTCCTCGAAGAGGGCAGGAACAGCAGACCCTGAAAGCAGTCGAACAAGCCATTCCACATAACTAGAAACGAACCAAGCCCTGTAGTCAACCATTAGAGGCTAACTCTGCTGACCTCCGTTGAAGTCATTACACAAATCCAGTGTAAACGACTCAATTTGACAGATGGCGCAACCCTGGAGAGTCCAGTTTCCATCGTGATTGCCAAACAGTTGGCTTTTGATAATCTATCAAAAAACCTTTCTTGAGATATTTTTGCCATGGATACGTTTTACAGGCACAAACTGACTTTTTTACATTTATATTTACCTTCGTAATAGGTGAATCGCGATACAAAGCTAATTGCGATTCTTAGACGATAATACCGCCTAATATTATCGATGTTGAGAGAAAATAGAAGGTCGTTGCATGTTTTGTATATCGTTACTCCTTCCGAAATGAGCAATGAATATTTTTTTCACAACTAAGCGCCAATAATGCAGTATTGACGTCTCAAAATGCCGTTGGTGCATGGTGCTTTCTGTTCCCAAGAAAGGGATAATTGAAAGAAAACACAGTCCGTTACAGAAGAAAATTAGCCCACTTGGACTACTTTAGACACACGTTTCTGGACACATTCCCCTTCTACTCTCTTGAAGTTTTATCATCATTTCTTGGAAGTCTACCCTTTGTCCCAAACAGGATGATACAAATTGCCGAAAGGTACAAACTGACCGGGCTACACACCACATGGAACTGCGAACCACTATTGACGAGATGGGAATCCTGTTGTCATTTGAATGGTAGACTTAGCGATTAGATCAGCCATTCCAAATTTATCTCATCGCAATCTGAGTCTCAAAGCTCTGTAATACTCAATTGATATATCGTTGGCAGTCCCATGGGCAGTAAGAAGCGAATCCTGTGTTCTGATTGGCTACCCGTGCGGGTATGTAAGATGGGCCCATCTTGCCCGCTCGAGATTGCCCGCTTTGGTCCCGTGCAAAAAAGAAAATTGCTTGCAGCGAACTTACAAAAAGGTTCGTAATTTTTGGACATTGTCAGCTATGGAATCGCTAAAAGAGGTGGAGGAAAATCGAAATAAAGGAGACATAAACGACTCTGGTGGGTTTACTGTGCTACAAAACAGTTTGATTTCCATCCCGTCTCTCGAAATGTAAGAGCAATTCTTGATTCTTAATAAGGCGAAATCTTTACGCTATAAAAGAAATCCTTCATTGATCAAGTTTGTTCGGTCAAGTTGGTCAACAACGCAAACATATCGGTATTTTATTGTATGTTTAGATATGACATAATATAAGGTGACCATCGAGTAACCGTCGAACATTAAATAACTACACACGTTCGATAGCTCTGGTATTAAAGTTTATGTTGACATTGGAGAAGATCCTGCCACATGACTCGTACAGGGGATCGTAGAAGTAAATAACAAAAGATTTCCAGATTTTACCCCACAGCCCCAATGGGATCAAAAACAAGCGGGCAAATGGAGAGGCCACCCAAATCATTAAAAAGCTCAGGGAACCACAAACCAAGCCATAGATAAAGGACAGAAGACCGCCGAACACAATGGTAAGTACCGAGTATGTGCCAAGGATGGTGCCTTCATAAATTGTTTTGGTAAACTGGTGAACGCACTGCGGGCTACGAACTGCTGTTGGTTCGCAGACCACATCTGAATAAGCCACCTATAAAAAGGAAAAACTTGGTCAGTGTTCTAACCTCTATTTTCGTACCGCGACTCTCCAGTTCATCAATTTTAAACGAATTTTAAACCACAATTTAGGTGATTACCATTTGCAGGAGCGCCTTTCACAAAGACAATCGACTAGATTTTTCACGATATATTTGTGTGGCGCCTAACAGAGAAAATCGTGGCGATGGGTGTAAAGGATGATGAGATGAACAAAGAACAAACATCGGTAGCAAGAGAAATTAATCCCATTATTGATTGGTAAGCTATTCAACGAAGTCTTCCTATTACGCCAAATCATAACTTTTATGCTTAGTCATTAATCATTGATTAATCACTTATTTTTATTAATCATATTTCAAGTCTGGGGTCGCAATATCGCACTGGTAACGATTAACGACTTCAAGATGTCCTAATTGGTAAATGTTACGTTTGTTCACACTTTAAGGACGAAATTACTCATATTTGTGGGGAAACCCACGGAAGTTCAGGAGTTTAATACATCGCCCGCTTTTAAAGTCATAATCAGCTTGGCGCCTCTGTAGTTGTATAATTTTACATTTCTTCTATTGGTTGATGGTAAAATATCTGAAGTCTGACCCAATAACTGAGAAATACATTGTTTCAAAAATACCACACAGACAGTATTGTAAACTTCGAGACGTAATTTCTTGATTCCTTTTATTGATTCGTACTTACTACAACATCTAATTCGTATCGTAAAACCTAAACTTCGTAACTTCGCATAACCACTCGTCTTCGCTTCGAAAAGGTACTCATCAAAGTCTATAATGTACATGTGATTATATTACTTGGCTCACGTGTCCGTCAATCAACAAAATCACTTCTGCACTGTACAAACAAAACAATATATCTCGTTACGTTAATTGTTCTCGCGTGGGACGTCTCGCGTGGGACGTCTCGCGTGGGACGTCTCGCGTGGGACGTCTCGCGTGGGACGTCTCAATGTTTCTTACAGACAGCTCATTTCAAATTTGAGCAAGCATGCTGTTGTTCCAGGAAACTTTTCACAAAAGGATAACGGGATGTGGAGTTTTGATCACTATCCGTGTTTAGCACCAGGGTTATTGTTTTAAAAACATTTTTGGGGACTAGTCTTTCCGAGCTGCAGGAGCTCGATAAACTTTGCTAACATTCCATGGTCAAAAAGCGTGACTTAATTTATGCATATTTGTGGTTACTTCCTTTCTCGTTCAAAATCAATGCGAAGAAGTGACTCTTTTGAAAACTAGCTCAGCCTTTTTGTTAAGGCGAGGAACTCCCATAAATTCATCAAACCGTGCCTCAAAATTACAAATTACGAAGGTATAAAGGGACGTCTTCTGCATAACATTATGCTAAACTGTCCCAGGCGGACTGTTAAAAACATGATGACAAACTTCCATCCAGTTAGTCTTGACCAGTCTTATGCTGTAAAAAAAAATTAAAATGATTTGGTTTACGGATTAACCCTAGAAGAAGTGCTTATTTATAAGATGTCATGACGAAGACAACTTCGTGTTTACCTGAGCTTGAAGTTATTGATTTCAGTTCAGGCGATACTTTTGACATTTAGAATGTCACGGAACCATTTTCAATAACATCGAACACTGAGTCACTACAGTTATCGAAAGAAATGGTGGACGTGAAAAGTGATACTATTCCATCTTTGTGGTAATTTATACTAAAATTTACCACATTATGTATTGAAAAATGTAACTTTGTTAAAGACATAGTTACCAAATATGTCGATTACCGGCAAGCACCTTGTAATGCCATTCAGTGGTACAAAAAAGTAGTAAATAAAAAATGGTATACATGAACAATACAAATTAAAGTAAGATTTTCCTTTTCGTTTTGACTATCACCTTCAGGCGGTTAAATCTTTGGATGTGACCATTTGTATTTTTAAATTTTAAGGAGCCCTTTTGACGTGATCATATTCGAGTAAACAATTCGGAAAGATTCATTTACATCGCGTGATTTTCAATAGGACTTTAAAATACAGTCATTTGAGTCGGTAGAAGAAGTTGTTATTACACTTATGCGTGTGTGTGTATTTTTCTTTTTTTAGCCACTAACCACTCTTAGTTTTACATTTTTCTTTGTAACATCAACTAGTCTCTCATCAAACAAGAAAGTTTACAGCGCTATCCTATCGGTGACAGTCACATCCCTCTAGGAATGTCGAAAGCTTAGTTACCAGAGTTATTTTCTATCTCGTAAACCGTAAGGAATAGCGAAGTATTTAAGCATTTTTTTCACCGTCACTACAATGAAAGTTTCAAGTTTTTTATCATGCGAGATGTCACACAAAACAGTAAGAGCCATAATAAATGGGGTGTTGAAGACCAAGCTGGCCGGTCACGTTTTCCAATACCTCACGTCTATGTTGCTCCTCCTCGTCTGCGTAAATGTCCTCCGTCTCAACTTCTCGGCTTCCCTGTCTCCTTCTTGTAGCCGCCAATCTCGAAAAAAATCGAAGGGGCCATGCGGTTTATGGTTTCGATACCAGCCTCTTTAGCAGGTCTGTAAAAAAAACAAGCAAACAAAAAAAAAAAATGAAAATGGGCATCTATCTGGTTGCCTTATGTTTTGATCCACAGTGAAGGAAATTAAAAACAAACAAACGAACAAAAAAAACAGACCGTTTCTAAAACACACCTTTGAGGAAGCACATGTTGTCCAGGTTCCTCAGGGTACAGCCAATCCTTTTTTCGAGAAATGTCTTTGCTGTGTATCTTTCTGCAGTTTGTGCACATTGCTAGTAATTCACACATAGACGATTTCTGTCAAATCGACACTGGATTTATAATTTTTCGACAGGAAAAATCGACACCAGGAATGTTAAAACTGGGATGGGGCACTGGGATCGAAACAAAATCAAGGCTGGGAGAGTAAGATCCATACCCAGCCATATCCATCTGCTTTTCCCCCCTACCCCCACCACACCCTCCTTTCGGGGGACCTCTAAATAACAACCCAGTTTCCCCACTTGAAAGACTTCAGCAAAATAAAACCTCTGCTTCTTTTCTAGCTTTATACTTAACTCTCAATTTAAGCCAAAGTAATATGTGTTCTGGACCCACTCGCTCGTAACATGTCACGACGAATACAAAGTGATGACATCGACAACAGTACGTAATAAAGTGAAACCCAGTGGAATCTACGCTTTGTCCGCAACGGCGAAAACCAAGCCTTACAAGGAGCTTTCTCTCATCGGATCTCCAGATTAGTAAAAACGGCTTGTAATATTTTTTTTATATTTCACTAGCTGTGTTGAAATTAATAACATGTGTTCCAAAAATTGCCGATTTTTTTCCTTCGTGTCTTGGATATTGGCAAGTTTTCGGTGCTTGCCAGTACTTTCCTAGCCCATGACGATGAGCTGGACAAACCGTCATCTTTTGCATCTGTTCCTCAGTGATCTCCAACAAACCAGCCCTTGCAAATATTGGGTCCTTTTCAGACCCACTTTCCCTTAAAAGGTGGTGTTTAATTAGATGCGTACTGATATTAGAATTACATCCACTCAAATGTACTGATTCTTTACATCCTCGACTACTTTCACATTTGCTTCTCGTAATGCTCGAAAACGAACATAAAGCGGCCATTCTTCAATGCAAATAATGCGAATCTTCTCCATTATCCCCGTCGCAATGTAAATATTTCCGACGTATTGAGTATAAAATTTGCATATAGCAGTATTTGAAATTAGCTCAGTTAAAAGAAACGCTGTGGCTTTATGGCCGGTAACCGGTCAAGGTGTTGAAAACACTAAATGGCCAGCAGTCCTATATTCTTAGTAAATTTCACAAAATCGAAATATTCCAGCTTATCCAAACTATCATATGTCGATTTAGTGATAGTTTAGATTAGCTGGAATTTTTCGATTTTGTGAAATTTACTAAGAATATAGGACTGCCGGCCATTTACTGTTTTGAAAACCTTGACCGGCAGTCGAGCTGCAAAAAGTTTTAAGTGTCACAAAACATGGTTTCGTCTTCTGACCCAGAGCAAACCAAACACTAAACTTGAGATCTGTAAAGCATTTCAAGATCGCTTGAAAAAAAAACCGATATGTTTTTAATAAAGTTACACTTTCGGTGCATAGTTAGGTAATTTTAGAAGATTAATTACGGTAAAAAAGGCAATTTATCACTCTTGTCGTTAAACATTTATTTCGACTACTTATAAGTGTGTGCGATGTAGGAATCCGTGACATTCCCGCGTGACACAGGACTGAAATCGGCGTTCGCGTAGCTCAGGTAGAAAGGAAGTAACCACAAATATGCATAAATTAAATCATGCGCACTCTGACCATGGAATGTTAGCAAAGTTTATCGAGCTCCTGCGGCTCGAAAGGACCAGTCCCCATAAATGTTTTTCTTGCTTTTGAAACACTAGCCCTATTACTAAACATGTATAATGATCAGGACTCCAGATCCCGTCATACTTTTGAGAAAAGCTTCTTGGAACAACAGCACGCTAGCTCAAATTTGAAATGAGCTGTCTGTGTGGTATTTTTGAAACAACTTATTTCTCAGTTATTGGGTCAGACTTTAGATATTTTACCATCAATCAATAGAAGAAATGTAAAATTATACAATATTTCTGTTTTGTGTCATTTGATCCAATGGGTCAAGTTTTAGAGCCCTCAGCGAAAAGTTTAAAATTGACTCTGAAATAAACAATTTTCTTTGTCCTAGACCGTCCTTGCATATCGTCGCTAAATTTTGGCGAAATAGCACTACGAGCCAAATAAATGCGATTTTTGCCATTAAATAGACTAATCATATCACAGTAAAAATTTCAAGGAATTCTGTGATCCGAAATTCGAGTGGTCGGTTCATACGCGGACAGCCTCGCTTATCGTAATATAATTGTAATGTATAATAACATTCTCCTTCGACTCCATGATGAAACAGGACGAAATAATCAACTATCAAGCCTGATGTGAGCAGTTCATTTGAATTTGAGTTCATTACATACAAAATCTTATTCGTGCCACGCTCAATTCTAAACTGACTCACAGAATTGACGAAGGTTCCTGAAACGACTCATCTTCGAGAAATGTGTCGCCAAATACATTTACGTGACCAGAAAGCACTGAAAAGAAGTTCAGTGACTGAACCTCTGCCAAATACCGATACAACACTGCCTGCATGGTGCTATAGAAATCACCGATTCGAAAACGCAACGTTCATGCTGGCGCTCACGGGCTGCCTTAAATGACAGCATAATATCGAGTAAATTGCAACCATCTTTCAGTGATAATAATGACTCTAGACTAGACCTGTTTCATATCATTAATATTTTCCTTTTACCCTTCGTATACCTTCCCACATTAGTTGCCGCTTTTACTGTCACTGAAAATTTTGAAACCACAATAACAAATTAGTCTTCACCTTCAAGAAAAGTCGGCTTGATTTAAAACAGAGCTGTGACTGTAAAGAAACACGACTATTCAAAACCGGATGTGGATGCATCGTATACTTCACAATACGGCTGACTTTAGTCACCTATAGATGAAAACATCATTGTCCAGCTACTTCATTTAAACGTCTTACCTTCAAATAAGCGTTATTATTCTGTGGATCCCTGTCTTCATCAGTGACGATAAGCAAAGTTGCGGCATCCATTCTGTGTGTCTTTGATGTACGGTAAGGTGTAGCGCAAAGCTGTCAGGTGACTGGTACGATGTTACACAAGTGTGGAATCAGGGATCAAACGCCTAAATAGTGTGTGATTGAAACTTCCCAATATGGTCATTTTATGTGCTTCAATGATCGCTTCTTGAATGTGAGCTCGAGTGAGTCAATAGAAAGGAAGTCCGAAAATAAACCTTTACAAAACCTTAAAAATAGGGGTGGGATCAGGGATCACAGTTCCGGGACCAGGGGATCATGATCAGCAGTGTTTTTCATGGAATCAGAGATCAAGCTGTATACGAATAAAAACCAGAAACGGGGTTTCAGGCTTTCTTTCAGGTTTTTTTTTTAAGGATTTATCGTTATTTAATTTGAGATTGTTTTTTTCCTCATGGTTTTTGGAGTCATAACCGTACAGTACTACTAGTCACGCAATTCTTTCCGCTGTGTAATGCTTAGTCAAAATTAAGTCCTATTACATGCCATTTGATCAACTTTGCCCCACCCGGGTTGTGCTTAAATCTTACCGGCTAGAGGTACGCCCGAGGAGCACTAGTGACGAGTTGATTATCAGAATTGTCGGCTATTCTATTACAGCGGACTATTCCAGTTTTACCAACAGTCAAACGACGTGATTGAACCAGACATGAACATCATAAAATGTTTAACATGTGAAAAATACATTATTGAGTTTAAATCAAGGAAATTTCGCAAAATTTTGTATGGCTGTTTCCTTCACCCTCGTCACCCTTAAGTTTCTTGTTCAGCAAAGTGTTAATTGAACACTGTAGCCGCTAAGACCTACGCTTGCGAAGGTGAACAAAACTTATGAATAGTATCACCACTACAATGCCCTTGTCATACTGGTTAGAAAGATCCCAAAGATTAAATTTCTATTGTCTTGTACCTCTAGCCGGTAGGATCTCAGGACACTTTGAAAATACCACCGGCTAGAGGTACAGCTTGCATATTTATTCAGTCTTAACCTCTAGCTGGTAGGATATAAGGAGGCTTAGAAAATACTTCAGGTAAAGCTCACATATTTAATCGACCTTGTCTAATTTTTATTACAGTCTGCTTTGCATTTTACTTTTTAGTCTTATACTACATTGGAATAATTTTTTCAAGAATATCTTCTTGTTCGTTGGTCGTGTACCTATCACTGCTTATTTGATGGCACAGCACACAAACTATGAGCATCAAATGACTCTTTAAGGGGAATCAGCTGAAACTAAAGCAGGCATTATCAGGCAATAAGCAAAGGGTTTCTGGTTGGTGTTCAAATAAGAAAGGTTTTATTTCTTTTAATCTGTTAATAATAGCAATTTTTATTAAAAAATACAATAATTAACACAAGCACAAGTTAATCTCAAATATTTAATTGTATAAATTCTATATATATAGTAGATGACCATTTTATATTTTCAAGAATAACTTGCCTTAAGGTTTTCATACTCTCATACATGCTGTTAAATATCATTGAAAATAAAATTGGAAAATGTCAATTTGGTGAATTAAAATCATGTCATCATATGACTACCTAAAGATGACTTGATTTTAGTATTTCAGACAATGGTTGGCCTTGTCTACAATACTTCTTCTCAAACAAAAATATCATGAAAATTGAAAATGTTTTGTTCTAAGAAATTCCACTCATACTTATGCAAAGTGTTACATAACAAACTTCAGTAAATCTGGTTGACATGTTCAAGTCTAAAATGAATTTCAAGTCAAATTAATCTAAAACTGGTTATATTTGTAATGATATAAATCCACAACCAAAGAAAATACAAATCTGATTAGTTTAAAATTTATTTACTTGAAATTAATTTAAAACATAACAATGTTTATGATTTCAAGCTTACTTCATACATATAAGCTGCCCCTCTGGCTGGTAGTGTTTTCAAGTCTGAGACTACGCTGCGACTGCACTGAAGGCGGTCGGAATATGCTGTTGATTTGGCTTAAAAAATTTAACGGCTAGTTTTACGAGATCCCCTGTGATTGCGGTAAAGATTAAATCAGCGACTTCGGCAGAACTATGTTGGAGATCAGACCACCGAGGAGTATGACGGAGGCATCTGTTTCGATTAGACAGAGACCTCCGCCGTTTCAAAACACGCTTAAGGGGCATAATTTAGTTCGTACTCGGATCTAAAACTCCTCATGGAGAGATCTAGGGTGAGCTTTTCCTGATCTGTCAACAAACCTTCCTTGAGATAATTTTTCCATGGATGCGTTTCACAGACACAAACTGATGTTTTTACATTTATATTTACCTTCATAATGGGTGGCTCGCGACATAAAACTAATTGCAATTTTTAGACGGTAATACCGCATGATATTAGCGACGTTGAGAGAAAATGAGAGGTCGTCGCACGTTTTGCACTTCGTTACTCCTTCCGATATGAGCACTGAATATTTTTGTCACAACTAAGCATCGATAATGCCGTATTGGAGTCTCAAAATGCCAATTGTTTAACCCATTAGTGTAAGGTGCTTTCTGTTCCCAGGAAAGGGACAGTTAAAGGTAAACACAATCCGTTACAGAAAAAAATCAAGTGGCTCTTGGAGCCAGCTCATTCATGTTATGGCTTAAGTTTGTATTCATATCTTGGACTTGTTGAATATTGGTACAGTCGAATTCGGTTTATGTGAAATTTCAAGACTTTTGGAATAAATGTTCTTTTCTTTTTGGGCAGTTATGGGAATTGGAAATAAGGTTGTGTGGGCTGGAGGTGGGATGGGCAGAGGTCATCAGACAGACAGTGCCCTTCCTGTTGGTTTGTGTGCCGAATTTGTGGGGCGGAGGATGGGCTGGGTGGGCATGATCGGGCATCAAATGTTGCTCTAGCAGCAAAATATATGTAATCCTCATCTTTCACGATCATTCACACTATTCTGAAATATTCCTTGCCCGTTTCTGGATATCTTTTGTTTTTAACAAAGCGACCGTTGCATTTGGTTTTTAACAAAGCGGCCACAATCGTTCTTAATAGAATTTCAAGCCTTCATATTGTCTGATTTTCACATATTAATATTTTCGTAGTCACCAACCAGATGAGAGATAAAACCACCTGAAAAGTAAACAAAAGGCTAGTCACGAAAGTAACGCCATTTTTCCCTACAAAAATTCGCCGGTTCCTCGTGTAAGCCAATAACAATATAAGGCACATATGTGAAAATCAGTGTGTGAACACCCCTGAACGTTGAAAATATATCAAGTCGAGGGAACAGTTTTGGTCCCGGTCCGCATTTTTGGCAACAAAGTGAAAACATATCGGTTAAAAAGATGAAACTTATGGACCACGTGCAAAGCTGTCAATTGTTTCTCGAATATTGCTCGTGTTAAATATTCGATAGTGAGACCTCATTTACAACTACATCCTCTTTTATCAAGTTGGTGAATTCTGTACAGACATCAGGCTTGAAATAAGAACGTCTGTGATCAAGAAACGGGCTGGAAATATTCCACATAGTGCAAATAATCGTAAAAGATGGTCGCGGAAAAGCGATTGCGTGACACTCGGTAAGTTGTAAGATGACATATGATCACGTATCAGACGAAAAGACAGTATAAATTCTCAGTCTGCATTTTGTACCTAGTCTGCATTTTGTACCCAGTCTGCATTTTGTACCCAGTCTGCAGTCTGCATTTTGTACTGACCAGATTGGTATTGCTGTTTTTGTTTGAGCGAGCCTCGAGTCCGGACCGAAATAATGGAGCTCGAAAGGAAATTTTACACTAACTTGGCCGCTATAATTGATGTGTTGACTGTATGTTGAAGAGTTCCCGAGGACAAGCACAATGATACAGCAATGATTATTTTAAACCAACTGAAGACGAACGCAAATGTGCGGCTTGCCAATATGGCTGCCTCTGATGCTGATGCTCTTCTGCGTGGTCACCGCGTGTTTTGAAATGGACCCGCTACGGGTCCCTTACTGTAGGTGCGAACATTTCGCCTTTTCGATTCAAGTTGCATTTTTAGAAGTTCGGAAATGTGATTTGAGGTTGTTATTTTTTTAAACCATAAAGACATATCATTTCTTTCCACGCGAGTTTCTGAGCTTCATCGAAATTAATTTTGACTTTCACTAAGCGGGGAGGGATAGCATGCGAGACTACTTCCGTTTACGGTCCACAATGCAACTTCCGTCCACGGAATACAACTTCCGTCCACGGAATACAACTTCCGTCCACGGTCGACAACTTCCGTCTACATCTGCTCCACCACGATCCCTCATTCATTGCTTTCAGCATGAATGAGCTAATGAGCCCACTTGGACTACTTCAGACACACGTTTCTTGACACATTCGTCTTCTACTCTCTTAAAGTTTTATCATCATTTCTTGGTAGTTCACCCTTTGTCCCAAAGAGGATGGTAGAAATTGCTCAAAGGTACAAACTGACCGGGCTACACGCCGCGTGGAACTATGAACCGCTATTGACGAGATAGCATTTGAATGGTAGACTTAGTGATCAAATCAGCATTCCAAATTTACTTCATCGCAGTTTGGCTCAAGGCTCTGTACTGCTCAATTGTTATATCGCTGGCAGTGCCCACGGGTGGTATCAAGCGAATCCTGTGTTCTGATTGGCTACCCGAGCGGGCAAGAGATTGTCCGCTTTGGTTCCGTGCAAAAAAAGAGAATTGCTTTCAGCGAACTTTCAAAAAAGTTCGTAATTTTTGGACATGGTCGGAGATGGAGTCGCTAAAAGCGGTGGAAGACGATCAAAATAAAGGAGAATTAAACGACTCTCGTGGGTTTATTGTGCTACAAAACAGTTGGCTTTCTTTCCCGTTTCTCGAAATAAACAAGTAGTTCTTGATTCTTAATAAGGGGAAATCTTAATGCTACATAATAAATCTTTCATTGACCAAGCTTGTTTGGTCAAATTGGTCATTACAGCAAACATATTGGTATTTTATTTTATGTCTAGATATGACATAATACAAGGTGACCATCGAGTGACCGTCGAGCATTAAATAACTACACATGTTCGATAGCTCTGGTATTAAAGTTTATGTTGACATTGGAGAAGATCCTACCACATGACTCGTACAGGGGATCGTAGAAGCATTCAACAAAAAACTTCCAGATTTTACCATACAGCCCCAGTGGGATCAAAAACAAGCGGACAAATGGAGAGGCCACCCAAATCATAAAAAAGCTCAGGAAACCACAAACCAAGCCATAGCTAAAGGACAGAAGACCGCCAAACACAATGGTCAGTACCCAGTATGTGCCGAGGATAGTGCCTTCATAAATTGTTTTGGTAAACTGGTGAAGGCACCGAGGGCTACCAACTGCTGTTGGCTCGCAGATCACATCTGAATAAGCCACCTATAAAAACGAAAAAACTTAGCCAGTGTTCTAACGGAAATTTTCTTAACCGAGACTCTCGAGTTCATCAATTTCAAACGAAAACCACATATTAGGTGATTACCATTTGCAGGAGTCAATTAACAAGATTGTTCATGATATATTTGTGTGGCGCTACCTAACAGAGAGAAATCGTTGCGATAGGTGTAAAAGACGCCGCTTAACAGAGAGAAAGCGTTGCGATAGGTGTAAGAGACGCTGAGATGTACAAAGAACAAACATTGGTAGCAAAATAATACCAATCAATAATCCTATTATTGACTGGTACGCTATACAACGAGAGTTTTGTAAATATTTAAAAGCAAAAGGAGAACATATCTTCCTACTACGCCAGATTATAACTTTTATGCTTAATCACTAATCATTGATTAATTTTTTTTTGGATTAATCATATTTCGTGTCTGGGGTCACGATATCGCACTGATAACGAATAACAACTTGAAGATGTCACGATTGGTAAAGTTGATGGCGAACAACCGGATGTTAAGAAAAGCGAGAAAGAGGAATTGGAAATGAAGAATGGGGAGTGAGGAATGGGGAATGAGGAATGAGAAATGAGAAATGAGGAATGAGAAATGAGAAATGAAGAATAAGGAATGAGGAATGAGTAATGAGGAATGAGGAATGAGGAATGAGGAATGGGGTATGAGGAATGAGAAATGGATAATGAGGAATGGGGAAAGAGGAATGGAGAATGAGGAATGAGGAATAGGAAATGAAGAATGAGGAATAGGAAATGAGGAATGAGGAATGAGGAATGGAGAATGAGGAATAAGGAATGAAGAACGAGGAATGAGGAATAGGGAATAAGGAATAGGAAATGAGGAATGGAGAATGAGGAATAAGGAATGAGGAATGGGGTATGAGGAATGGAGAATGAGGAATGAGGAATGGGGTATGAGGAATGGGGTATGAGGAATGGGGTATGAGGAATGGGGTACGGGGAATGGGGTATGAGGAATGGGGTATGAGGAATGGGGTATGAGGAATGGGGTATGAGGAATGGGGTACGGGGAATGGGGTATGAGGAATGGGGTATGAGGAATGGGGTATGAGGAATGGGGTATGAGGAATGGGGTACGGGGAGTGGGGAATGAGGAGTGGGGAATGTGGAATGGAGAATGCAGAATGAGGAATGAGGAATGGAGAATGAGGAATGAGGAATGAGGAATGAGGAATGGGGAGTGAGGAATGGGAAAATGAGATGGGAATACAAATAGGAAATGGTAAATGGGAATTTTTTTAGATTTATTGTCTATAATGCGGAATAAATATTTTTCAGCAAAATTTTAGGAACGGAATGAATTGATGATAGCGAAAGAATTTACCCTGACTTGTTTCGTTATGTCACTATCAGAAGCTAAGCGAGTTACGAAAAAGGGAATAATTTTGATAAACATCAAAACTCGAGGCTCCAGTCAAGTGTTTGTTCACACTTGATGAAGGACGAGATTATTCATATTTGTGGGAAACCCAAGGAAGTTCAGGAGTCTGATACATCACCCGCTATTAATATCCTTTTAAATTTATTATCAGCTTGGCGCGTCTTATGGTCGTGACATTATTCTTTGATATAACTTTTCAGTTTCGCTTGCAGCCGCAAGCTTGAAAAGTGAGGCACGTGCTTTTTGTCTGATCGAAAATAATTACTTTCGGAGAATGAAATGAAAACTGTTTTGAATTAAGTTTTCAATTGTGAGTTCGTTTGTCTTTCGGAGATGAGTAGCAACTGAGCTGGACTCTGGAAAAAATTTAGGTACGTGAGGGCGAACTTATTTGAAACTACAATTTATTTCACTTTGATAACCAAACCTACTCCCTCCTCTGGAAACTTGTGAAAATATCAAAGAAATTAGTTTCGTTACTCGCGTAGCTCCAGAGAGTGACATAACCGTGAAACAAGTCGCGGTAACTTCTTCCGATATCATTAATTTATTCCGTTCCTTCAATTTTGCCTCAGTCTTAACGTTTTGAAAAAAAATCGTGAATATCAATAATCACCGCCGAAAAATATCAAATACCGCATAAAAAAACCAATAAATCTAAACATTTTCGTTGATCTCAAACAGAATTTCCTATCGTTGACTTTGCTGCGTTCAAATCGTCCATGAAAACTGATGATGGTTAGACAAAATCGTGCGAATGTACATACGTAAACCTCTTACCTTCAAAAAAGCGTTATTATTCTGTGGATCCCTGTCTTCATGAAATAATGTTGTAGTATCCATTCTGTGTGTTTCGGTATGACCTATCCCTTCATCAAATCTTCGATAAACAGTTAGGTGTAGTGTACAACTGTGACAGGTACGATGTGGAAACCCAAATGTCGCTATGGGGGGGGGGGGGGAAGCTGTTTTAGACATTCGAATTTTATGTACTCTGCAGAGTTTCGAAACTACTTCGAAAGTATAAAGGGGGTAAGTTTCTAAACTTAAACTGTGGTGCTGCGTCGGTGGGAGAGTGTGAAAGGGTAATTTAGAATTATCAACTAAGTTGATAACGTAAATTGGCCACCGTACTGAGAGTTCAGAAGCTGATGTTTCGAGCGTTATTAGACTTCATTAGAACGATTGGAGGAATTTTGGGTTGCCTGTGGGATTATTTGCAGAAAATGGAGCTACGCTATTGGTGGGAATATAGTGACGAGAACACAAGAATGAATTAGTTCAATGAAAAGCGTTCTTTGATGCCGCGAGGACTAATATAGGAGTGCCGATTTGAAAGACAAATTTTTGTTCTCGAGTTTTGCAGCTTTCCGAGCTGCTTAGATTTAGAGAAGGCCGCAAACTGCCATGTGTTGCTTAGAACGGTTGGGGAGATTAAAGTGTCGGTTAAATTTCCGTAGAGCTCCATACTATTGTAAAACAAATCTGTTTTCCCAGTGGAAATGTATTGTCTTTGTCATTGTTTGCTCTATCCAAGAACTGAATGAATAATGTAGTATGGGGCTGTTCGGAAATGAAGTGTCTAGCGACTGGTTAGGGTGCGTCCTTATCATTTCTTTCCATATCGCGAAGGTATTCTCGGCATCGGTCATCTAGTCGTCTTCCCGTTTCACCGATGTATAACTTTTTGCAATAAGTGCAAGTTCATTACGCAGTAGATGACATTGGCAGAGGTACACGTGAGGTGATCAGTGATCGTAATGGATCTCTTGGGTCCCGACATTTTCTCTGCGCTATGAATGAAAGGACAATTTTTGCATCGTGAGCGAGCGCATTGGAAAGTTCCAGGTTGGTCATTGCTTTGAAATTAACTTCTGACCAAAAAGTTGCATATGTTTATGTCACGTTTGAATGAAATTATTGGAGGCTGCGAATTACTATGTTGTAAGGTCTTACCGAGCGGAATCAGTGTTGTCAATTGTTAATTAGGGGTGTCTCTAGAGTGTTGTTGCTGTTTCGCGTCGTCTCAATAAATGTTTTGTTACACCGGTTAGTAAGCTTCTTTTGTTTTCCATATCGCATACTTTCGTTCATTATTGTTTCATTTATAATTATTGGCGTCAGTTACACTTCCAGTTTCGCAGGCATTAATTTTCAGTTTTTCCTGCGTGTATAAACTTAGTTTTCTTTATTCAGGGGGCCTTTCCCTTTTTTTCTGTAGTCACGCTAGTCACAGTTCGCTTTCGAGCAGTATCACCTTTACTTAATTAATTGTCGAAATTTTAAATCACTTTCAGTTAATCGTGGTGTTGGAAAGTTACAGTTACCGCAGTCACATATTTTACCCTGTTCTACGTCGAAAGTAAATTCTCTTTCTTTGCCGATTTTAATGCCCTTGCTTTTCCCTGAATTAAATTATTTCCAAAAAAAAAATTTTTCATTTTATCAAAAAGATACGGTACCATGAGAGAATAGAACCTCTCTAGTCGCCAACTGCGCTTCCGAATTTCTCAGAAAGTGTAAACATTTTACCTCCGCTGACCAAAAAGTTCGAAGAATGTTGAACCACGAAACGGCATTCAGGAATGACGAAATCATAAGTTAATAGACCTGAGGTTTGTAATAAGCATTTATTTCGCAGTTCTTCTATTTGTTACATTGGCATTTCCTGAGATTCAAATGATGAGCGACGACTTGTGAAAGATAAACTCCTAAAACTTTGCTAATATCGCTTGTGAAGTTCTTCGAATCGATCATGGGTGCTGAGGAAAGTAGACGTGTGCCTCGAAATAACAACTCACTGCCTGACATCATCTCCGCTTTCTATGAGCAAGCTAATAATATCAGTCAAAGCTCACGTCGTCCATCGGTGACCGAGTTCTCCCAAAACCCTGAACGGTATTCTGGGTTCATCTTGGTCGTAGTCCTTTCCACAGGAAAGATGGCAGTTATGACAAGACAGGAAGCGCGCGCCAAAGCAGCACAGATTAAAATCATTTCTGATAACAGCGACTCATTGAACACAGACTTCTTTCAGTCTTCTTCCAATAGCGACAACGTTTTGGTATTTGACCCTGCAACAGGAAAAATTCAAGCCCGCGATAGGGTGGTACGAAATCCCTATCAAAGGAGTGGAAACTTTTTGGAAAACTTGCAAAGAAGCTCCACAGAAGAAGTGTTGATGTTCGACCCTACGACAGGGAAACTTGTAGTCCGTGCGAGGGAGAAATAACATCGCTATTAAAGGAGTAGACTTTTTCTCTAAAGTTTCACTAGATATTACACTGGGCCGGACGGCTCTTTGTATCTTTTACTTGTTGCTTCTAAGCGACCTTTTATCGTTTAAACGGGAGATTCTCTAAATAAATAGAAAATGGAGCGACTAGGCACTAGTTCGTTTTTTAATTCATGTATTCCATAAATCATGCTATTGTCAGTCAGTATCAGCTTTCAAGGAAAACAATGTCGGTGTTACTGCAGTGGAAACAAGTCCTTCGTACATAGGGTTTTCCAAGGAGTTAGTTCGCACGAGTGATACTGCTTTTATATAGAGCATGGGTTATCACGTCTACTTTATCTAATGCGTCAATAAAATTTTATTGGTCGAGGGAATGTCCACCTCGCCGGATTTCAATGCGATGAATCATCTTTTTTTCCCAGAAAAATGAAAGTAAACAAGATTCTTTTTTGTTGTGGTATTAAATCGAAAACCTTTCTAATTTACTGCACACATGGACCGCTAAATCTAAATATATCAGTACTCCAACTTTGAAGGAAATATTTAATGACAGTCTCTTTAGTTCTTTAGCATTCGATGCCCAAATAGATCTGTCAGAGTTAGTACCTTGCTAAGAAATATCAAGCTTCCTTGCACACAAACACCGAAGTATCCTACACACAGACAATTTAAAGGAATCCTTTACTACATTACCCTTAAATGAGACATTTTCTTGACTTAAATATCGAGTAACAGTCTCTCAACTCATTACTTTTACGCTTTTTTATGCTTATAAGGTCGGTAACAGTGGATGAGAATCAATATTTAATGCTACAAATATCGCAATTGTTTGTTCATCTCTAGGCTATTCAACGGCCTTTTTTTCCTACGTACTGTTCATGTTGCAACGCAGTTCAAAAATAGGATTTCCCTTTGAATCAATTCATGTGTGCGAGATATTTCTCAAGATTTTCACCGGTTTGCCGATGGATCTCGTACGCTTCCAGCCAGATGCGACCTTTCATCAACACTTGGTAAATGGTATTTTCACTCGATCAAATGCCCTTGTTAAAATGGCAAATTTCCGTCAAACCATCATGTACGCCATAAACGTGATCTTCGCCGCTGCAATTCTGGAGAAGAGATCCGTCCTTCTTCCGTAAAACAGAAGAAGGAGAACTTACAACTAATACGGGGCATTCGTTTGGAAACTCCTCCGGGACGTAAACACGAAGCGTGTAATTGTTCCCATTGTTTGTGTTCACTCGCCACTCGACTCTGGTATTTCCAGCAGACCTGGGGTTGATCCAAGTCACGTTATTCAGCTTGCCATCTATTATGTCTTTTTCAAATCCCAGGCGTGTTTGTTGCTGTTTGCTCCAACTCATCCTTAAGAGGGCGACTCTCCTCGATGCTTTCACTTTGAGAATGGCTTGATGAGTGTTACAGAAGTCCTGCTTGGTTGTTTCAGACAATCAAAATTATTCTACGAAGTACGAATTTCCCAGAAACGAACGGTCAATTTTCATGTGTCACGAAATGAGAATTGAAATACAATCTTAGCCACTGAGTTAATGATACGAATAACCAAACTGGTTTCTTAGAAATCATAGTCATTTCCTTCAGTGACACTCAGAATATGGTTAGCTAGGGGATAGTTGCCTTTTTTTGTTCTTTCCAAGATTTGAAGGTATTTAGAATAAAATGGAAAGCACCGCACAAATGTATCCACTTATTAAGATATTTAGAGAGTAGAATCTGAGTGAGTGACGTATGCCGACACGTATTATTTAAATCTCATTATTATTTCAACAACTTCCTGTACGCTGGAGGTCATAATTCTGCTCGACATAACGGCTAGAGTTTAATAGCTTTCTGAGAAATCATTAACAAAAAAATATTGCCTTTCATAGTTTTGAATTATTAAAACCATTTGCTGTGAAGCATCGTAGTTTTTAAAAGTTTTCAGATACATCACAGCCACAGAAGATTTAGTCAGAGCTCCCCGAATAAATTCAGTGAAAAAGACGAAGGTGCTTTAAAAGGCAGAGTTGAATTTTTTTCTATGCAAAAAGACAAAAATAGGTCTCGATACGCTCTAGATCCATGAGTGAATAAATTAAGCAATTCCGGGAAACCATAATTATTCACGTTGGAAAAACAACCATTATGTTGACTCGTGAACACATTGCTTTATTTTCGCTGTTTTCGAAAACAGGGTGTTCTTTCTTCCTTTGAAGAAAACCAAATCAGCTTCAACTTAGCCACTTTCATAAACCATTTGTGGTTTCTAATTTTGCCGCTTGATGTCCAGTCAAGGAGAATTCCGTGTGGCTATTTATGCCAGTGAATACAAGCAAATTTGCGCTTGGGTCTTAAAAGAGCGAAGTTTAGAAACCGGCGGAGATCTGTTCGGGCTTTGGAACAATGATCACACTGCAGTGATCCAGCTCGTTTTGGGGCCTGGCAAACATTGTCAAAGGACTTCGGGTTCGTTTTACCAAGATGTGAGGTACTTGGAGAAGGTTGGCTCCCATTTGACTAGCAAGGAAGGGCTCTGTCACATTGGTGAGTGGCATTCTCATCACACAATCGATCTTAAACGACCAAGTGGCGGAGATGAACGAACGGTTTGGACAAACATGCCTAAATATGGGCTGAGTCGCTTTCTACTGTTCATTGCAAACATTGAAAACCGAAATTTATCCGCCAGCGCAGGATGCTTCCTGTTCGAATTCGAGAAGAATACCAATAAGAGGAAGCCGGTTCGGCAGGGAAAATTCGTTTTATTGCAAAATGAAAGCCCCTTCCGTTCAAGGTGTCTTGAGGTTTTAGCGGGAGATGCAGAGTGCCTGAACCAGAAGGAAAAAGTGGGTTTACTGGAATTGTCCAAGAAGGCTATCTCCGTGCCCAAAGAGCGGCCTGTAGTTACACAAAGGCAGCCATTTGATGAAGAACGGGGCGGTGGCAATGAAGATGGTAGGCTGTCAATTCTTTATGAAATAAGAAGGCGCTGGCCTTTACAATTCCGCTGTGTATTGCTGTAAAACAAAACACAGATTGCTTTTCATAGTGGTGATAAAAATCGAACGCTTGTCCTGTTGTTTTTTTCTTATTTATTGAGAAAGCAGGTTTTTTGGATCAGTTAAATTACTTTGATTCAACAAAAAATTCAACTAAAATCCAGCATAAACATGCAACGACATTGCAGGGGGACTTACAAATGGAAGACGTTTAGCATAATTCTTAACTCATTGGTTAAGCGAATGAACAGGAACTGAAGAAAGAGAAGAGCTGTTAATGCGACATTATGGATATAATTGCAGATGTGTTATTCAAAACCAATTATAATCATAGATTTTGCAAGTCGCAGCTAGTTCATTTCAGTGTTAATTGTTAGTTAAAGAAACATTGAATTTAGCGAATTAACGCTTATGATACTTGATATTCTGAATATCAAGTTAAGAATGCCTTTACAGCTTCCGAGACTTGCACCTAAGGTAGTTAAGAAAAAGATTCTTGATACCATGAATCAACTTTGCTTGAATAGAAAGTAGCATTTTGCGAGTCAATATTGTTGCAAATGATAAGTTTATTTTTAACTGATGTAATAAATTTCAAGAAGATGAAGAAGGTTAATTTATAGCACATTTTCCATTCAGTTCTGAGCAAAGTACATTTATCATGCCTAGTGCAAATTGTACAGTCGTAGAGCAAAGACTGCCATGATGATAAAGCTTATTAAAATTTGATTGAACAAGTTGATTGTTGATTGTTAGGGTGTGCGTGACGCAACTACAGAGTAACGCAATGAAGACTCAGGGCTTCCTTTGTTTCCCGGAAAGCGATCTATCATATCTAAATTTAGTAACATCAAAACATATGAAAATGAACTTTCTTCTGCACAGTTGCAGTGACGAAGAATATTTTTTAACTAAGTTAGCGTGGTTAAACAAATAAGGTAGTCATGTCATATCCTCACAAGCACTCCATGAAAGCTAGCTACATTTTTCTAAGAGACCACTGAGATTATTCGCCCCTATTCGCGGGAAACGCTAGGTTTACGCTGAGAGAAATACTAATATCTCAACGAATTCTTGTTGCCTTGTTTCGCTTCTAGGAAATGTTCTGTAGATCAGACACAATCCTACCCGAGACAGGTCTTTTTTTCTATTTCAAAAGGATCGAGTTGACCCGTTTACTTTCCTTATGTCCACAGATAAAGAATTCACGGTGGCCATTTATGTCAGCGAGTACAAGCAAATTTGTGCTTGGGTTTTCAAAAATCAAGATCTTGAGACGGGTGGAGATTTGTTCGGTCTGTGGTACGATGATTACACGGCAGTGGTCCAGTTCGTGTTGGGTCCCGGTACAAATTGTCAGAGAACTACCACCTCGTTCTTCCAAGACGTGGAGTACTTAGAGAAGGTTGGCTCTCATTTGACTGGTAAGGAAGGACTTTGCCATATTGGCGAATGGCATTCCCATCATAAAATCGGCCTCAAGCAACCGAGTAACGGAGATAAACGAACAGTGTGGACAAACATGCCTAAGTATGGGTTGAGTCGCTTTTTGTTGTTCATTGCCAATTTTGAAACACACGAGAGTACATATGACTCGGTGAGTGTCGGCTGTTTTTTATTCAAAGAGAGCAAAACCAGTCATCGAAAGTTGTTTTCAGGAAGATTTAAGCTCTTGCCAACAGAGAGCCCTTTCCGCTCTAAATGTGTACGCAACCCAAGCTTAATAGAAGGGGCAGAGGGTCTCAATGAAAATAAAGAAATAAATTCTCTGGACGAAGTTGTCACTGGTTCAAGTGAGATGAAAGAAGATGGCGAGCGACCCTTAATGGTTCGTGACGAGTCCAAAGACCTGGCTGCCAAGCAGTATCCAGCAGAAAGTCTTAATGAAAGTAACGAAATAAATTCTCTGAACAAAGTTATCACTGGCTCAAGTGAGATGCAAGAAGATGTCAAGCGACCCTTGATGGTTCGTGAAGAGTCAAAAAACCCGGCCGCCAAGCACTGCACAGCAGAGGGTCTTAATGAAAGTAACGAAATAAATTCTTCGGAAGAAGTTGTTAGTGGCGCCAGTGAGGAGCAAGAAGATGTCAAGCAACCCTTGATGGTTCGTGAAGAGTCAAAAAACCCGGCCGCCGAGCACTGCACAGCAGGAGGTCTCAATGAAAGTAGCGAAATAAATTCTCCGGAAGAAGTTGTTAGCGGCTACAGGGAGGAGCGAGATGTCAAGCAACCCTTGATGGTTCGTGACGAGTCAAAAACCCCGGCCACCAAGTGCTGCAAATGCTGCTCAGTAATGTAGATCATAGGAAAGAAGTTGATACGATGTACTGATACAGATCGAGCTGAATTTTTTCTTCAGTACAGATAGAAATTTTAAGTCAGTTTATAATAACCTGCTTAATCGTAACTCCAAGGGAAATTTAGTTAGTATGAATGGAAGCAAACAGCATGTAGCTACGTTTTGGTTTGCTCTGTTCATTGTGATACTTAGTGCTTTTCTTAACGTTCCAAAAGTTGATTTGGCCATTCACGCTTCCGGATAAAAAGTTTCTGTTTGAATATTCAAACAGATGAAATCTGTGACCTGGCCCAGACTTCGGCCGGGAATGTATATCGTCTATTGTGGCCTGTTTCAAGTTTTCAATCTCCCAAATAAAATTCGGTCGGTTCCATGATACTTAAAATAACGTGTCTCATTTCCCTCATTTACTGATTTATTCAACTGCTAAATCCTGTGTGTTTTATTTTATTTTGTTACGCTGTTTGTTTCTCTAGAACAAATACAGTTATAGACTTATTCACCTGAATCCAACAATATTCGAAAACACGTTGTCATACAGCCTAAGTACTACCATGCGAGATCAGCTGTGGTGCTCAGTGTTTTGAAGGGAATGATCGATGTATCATCATTGCATCATTGAGCTGAATAATGATGCTTCAGATCCTAATTTTGCGGTCGTTTATGCCTGCGTCGTGAGAATGATAGGGAACAATGACTCTCTTTTGGATAAAGAGATCTTCACTTTAAGTTTCGTCTTACCTAACCTGCTCCTCCTTCCCTACTCTTTTTACCGAATGGGGTTTTTGAGTGATCGAAGATGATAGATATCATAAGTTCCTCTGCGGTTAAACAAAACCCTTTCCCTCGCAAACTCTCGTGCGAGCTTAAAGCTCGCAGCTCTAATCAGAGGCGAGATTGGAGACCCGCAAAAGTATTCCTCAACGCTGCCCAAGAGAGCGAGCCAAGTATACTCCCAATGAAAAAGGGGGAAAGAAGCGAGGAGATGGGATACTTGCCTCCGACCGTTGTGATTCAAGTCAGATTCCCTGCCCTCTTAAATTCTTACTTAAAATTCCATCGGGCAATCCTGTCATCCGTAAAGACCTTGAGAAAACACTTCTTTTACTAAGTTTCCACCTTTTGGAACCTAAGCTATAAAAAGAGTTTTGTGCAATCTAAAGTTCTGAGTTAAAAGGATGGTTAAGCAAATTAATAAATTTCTATTTTTGTCATATGAGCCTGTAACGCTCCTGAATTACCGATGTCTCGGGTTAATAAAATTGAAAATTTTTATCTTGTTGCTCTTAATATTAAATCAATGAAAGAGATTTTTCCTTTTGTGTTGCTTTTCTTTCTTTTTTTTTTTTTTTGAAATAGATGTTTTCAATTTTTAATGATTCTCATTACTATATGCGTCCTCTCGTACGTTCTGCGTGACAAACACCTCAACTTGACATGCTTGGTTCGTGTAGGGAGGATTCCCGGAAATTAAGGAAGATGTTTCATAACTCGAAACTTCTGTAGCATGACACTACAGTTTCCTATAAATATGCCGAATATTTGTCGCTAAAATAACACCAGTATATGTTTTTCAAGACTAACGCAAAATATTGCTGCAGTTTTGCGTTGAGCACTTCAGGCTGAGCAAGATAGCGAGTGGCATGTCGAAAAAAAAATGACTGCAATCGTATAAATTTTTTTTCACAACGTAATGTTGCGAGGCTGTTTCCAAGAAGACTTGTGCGTGAAACAAAAGCGGGGCCAGATAAAAAGAGTTTTGAAACTAGATTTGTTCTGTTGTTTATTGAATTCCGAGAAAAAGCAAGCCTCACACGAAATTGATCAACCAATCAAAGCATAGTTGAATTTCCCAGAAATGATAAATATCAACTTATACATTTCAATTTCAGTAAACTGTTGTAGTTTTGGTTTTGTCAGGAGGAACAAGACTTACATACGATGAGCGACAAAGACGATCAGCGCAAAGTAGTCTGCTTTTTGCAGCCTAATTTTACCGATCTTCTTAGAGATAAAGAAGCTGTTAAAAAGCGGTTTTCCGTGACAGTATTTGATGATTGTGACACAATTCACGTCCGCGTGGAAAGTAACAATAAAGATGAACCAGAAAAGCGAGTCGCCTTCAAGATCTTTCGAGAATTACCTTCGTGTGAAGAGGTTCATAAAATTGCTTCTGATCTAGTTTCCACTCTTCCTGCGCTCGAGGAACCACAGATTGCAATCCTGGTATCTGAAGATGACCATGTCAGAGCTTGTGTGAGGCCAAAGTCAACTGATCCTTTGGAGCAGGCGGCTGTTTTGCGGCAACCGCGGAAATCGCAACTCTATTCACGAAGCCGTGGCATATTAGAGTCGAAATTATTGGAGGAACGAAAAGTTGCAGTGGTTGGTCTTGGAAGTGGTGGCTCCCACGTGGCAATAGAACTTGCTAAAGCTGGAGTTGGCAAGTTTGTCCTCGTCGATTATGATCGAATTGAGCTGCATAACATCATTCGCCATGTTTGCGGCTTGAGCGATCTTGGACGTCTGAAGACCAATGTCATGCGAGACCATATCTTGGACAAGAATCCATTTGCAGAGGTAGAAATACACAACACCAACATCAACAGCCTAGAAGAAGCCAGAGAAATTCTGAAAGGATGCGATGTTATTATCGCCGCGACCGACAACATAAGAAGCAGGCTCAACATCAATACGCTATCAATTGAGCTTGGTATCACGACTCTCTACGGAAAATGTGCTGTCAGAGCTGCAGGAGGAGAAGTGTTGAGAGTGAGACCAAAGGCTGGCCCGTGCTTCTCGTGCATCTATGCTGATGCCGCGATGGAAGCCTCCGCAGAGGAGATGTCTTCATTCCGTCAAGCCCGCGAAGCCAATCCTCCTTACATTGGAGACGACGAAGTGAAAGCCACGATTCAAGTTGGGCTGTCTTCTGACATCATTCCAGTCGCTAACATGCTGGTGAAGCTGGCCTTAGTGGAACTGTGCCGGGGTAAGGATAGTGCACTGGCCACACTGGAGAAGGATCTAGAGGCTCCCTATTACATGTGGGCAAACCGCAGAGAGCAGCAGTACGCTGGATACCCACCCGAAGGTTTTCACCGGTTTGATCAGCCTGGAATTCTGAGATGGTATCCCATGACGAGCGAGAGAAAACCCGATTGCAAGACATGCCAAGATATGGGAGCTAGTGCAGAAAATGTTGACTTTTTCTCGTCTTCAGACAGATAATTGACTTATACGTTAGATCTATAAGAACAATTTGTTACAATGAAAGAATGATTAAAATTTGTTCACTGTTTGTCATTGGTTTGGTTTTTTAGTTAATTTAGCGTCTTTAAAATTGCCATTGAGCTTAAATAACATGTTATAATTCGTCCGCCAAAACGGAAGATGTCACCGGCTACTCTCAGAGTTATTGATGGTCTCTGCACAATAGGAAAACTTCTTCTTTAGTATAGAAACTAGATTGCTTTTAAACCACTGTTAGCTAAAAGTTATATTCAATAAAATATCTATATTGTATCTAGAAGGTGCTCGTGATTGCTTCAATTTCTGCATTGTCGCTATATTTATCCAACTTTCGCGTGATTGTTTTAAACAAGTAGATATACCTTGTCACACAGTTTCCGAGAAAGGCTAAAAGTCCCTCACCAACCGTATGAAGCTTTTTCTGAGAAATAGGGATTAAAGTGGTTGAATGAAGTAAGCACTAAGTGCAGTGCAGCTGATGAATATATCCGATACGATGCTTCGGTTTCTTTGATTCGAGCGGAAGCATATTTCTAACACAAATATTTCATTCCTACCGAAGAAAGTTCCAGTTAAACTTACTCTATACGCAACAACACTGTTTTGAAATGTGAAACTTTCCTTAAAATGAAGTTTACCTTCTGGAATATTTGATTCAGGCAAAGGAAGTAAAACGTGTATAGCAGGTTTATAAAATTTATTGATGCAATATATGTCCACAACGTTACTAAACAACCACTGGCATCAAATACTCGAACGAACTCGTTTGATACAGTTCAATCAGTCTATACAGCTTTGCATGAAGCGAGAATTACGTGAAAGAAATCTGTCCTTTAGAATGAAGTACCGTTACAATGAAACCAAAATTCGAAGCAAATGTCGCGTCAACCATTATTGACCAGACCAGAAATTGTTCCAAAGATGCTCTTTCTTTCTTCGTTGCCATAGTTCAAGAACACAAAACATAGTCTTTGATGATTCTTTGTCGCAAGTGGAAGGCGTATACAGTGTTGTTAAAGAAGCCTCCAGATCCACTCTTGTTCATGTCCAGCATAACCGTACGATCGGAGTTTTGGGCTTCTTGTTGCGACTTTACCATCAATTTTCCGGTAGCAGGGTCGAAAACCAGCGCCTCAGAGCCGCTTCCTCTGTTCTCAAGGTGCTGCTGAATGCGTTGAGGATTTGACGACATATTCTAGATCAGCTTTCGGTAAGTTTTTCGGTTCTTCGCGTAGATGATAATGGTTCCTGTCGCTTTGCGATGTTACAGCGTCGCTCACTTTCGGTTTCAGGTTGTTTTCTCATTTAACTAGTTGTCAAAATGACGTCATGTCTATATTTTTCTTAGAAAGGACTCTGTAGGCGTATTGCGTGACTAAAGTTCTCCAAACCAATTGTCAATGAAAAATAATATTTTGCATAGCAAAGCGGAAGTGCTTTACCCCTTTAGCAGTTACATATCTATTAAATGTTATATAATATATTTCCTTGACAAAATTTTCCTTAGTTTCTCTAAGCTGTCAGAATCGTAACGCAATGGACCAAACAGAGAAAAAGAACGCACAGGATGCAAGAGAATTCGACTTTAGGTTTGTAATCAAGAAAGACGAAGAAGTGAAAGGGGAGGATGGCGTGACAAATGCAGTGAAATCAGAAGTTGTGGCGAGCCGTCTTAAAGTTATCGCTAAAGGAGGAGATGTTGGAAAGAAAGAAAAGCTGGTGTTTGATCTGCAGACTGGAACACTGACCGTGGAAAGTGAGCCAGACTCATCAGGGGACAGACAGGTCATAGAAGGCATGGCTTCCAGTGGATGGTTTGCTTGGGAGAGTCGTTCTTTTTAAATAATTTGATCACATAAAAACTTTTATAGGCAAAGAATTGCATGATTCATTACAAGAGACATATAAAGGACCCCACGTAGATGGAAATGTATGCCATGTGAAGGCTATAATACATATGCAATTTTGAATTTTTGTTATTTGCATATCAGGCGATGACTGACATTATATTTTCTGTCAGTGAAAGATTCTCCGAATGTTTGGCAGCTGTCGCACAAAACAGAGACATCACTGTTGTAAACTTCAAAAACAATTCCCAGAAAACGTGATAAATAAAATTATATTCCTTGCAGTGAAATTTTTTTTCCGAGAAACTCATTGTTAGCTGTCACGCAAAAGGAAGATATCATTGTTGTAAACGTAAAAAACATTTCCCGGAAAACGCGGAACACTTAAGAATAACAATGATGGTGTTAAAAACGTCGTTAGTCGAAACTGAGGTAACAATCAAAAATGAAACTTTTGTTTTATTGTTAACATGTCCGTGATCGAAAGTAACGTTTCTAGGTCGCAATTGCTTTAAACTTCTTTACAGATTCTGGATTGAACATAAATGACCTTGAACGACATTGAAACCAAAATATACCCTTTTCTCGGAAGAGCTTAAGTCATTTGGTAAATGCGCATATATCATTTGTATACAAAAGTCAGTAAAGCGTTGCTTGAAAGTGATTTGAGCGCAGTAATAGTCTGAGGATTTATGCTCGAAGTAAGCAGCAATGGCATCTGGTGATAACACAAACCCAAGAGTTTACCTCTTTAAAGACGATTGTGATATGATTTTAGACCTTGTTCGCTGTCGCCCGACAAGAAGAACAGGCGGAGATCTGTTTGGTCTGTGGACAAACGACCGTGAATCTGTTCTTCACATAGTCACTGGTCAGGGAAGAGAAACTGTAAGATCGCCTCAGGAAGTGTTCCCATCAAATAACGCGTCCAACGACTCGAGAATTGAGGATCTTGGCGCCAGACTGAGAAGTAAGTTTCGCTTGAGTTATTTAGGAAAATGGCAGTATATGCCTCGTTCAAAGCCAACTGAAGCGGAAATAATAGCGACGGTTGGCCAAAACGCGCTCTTTAAAGGGACTGGAATGAGGGATTTTCTACTCATACTGGCAAGTTGTGATGATCAGTCTTCAAAAGTGGAACTAAATCCTTATTTTCTATCACGATTTTCAACCACGACGAGAGGAGAAATTGCGGATGTACTTCCTAGACATAGTATATTCAAAGAAGATGACGACATAGCGAGTATTATTGACTCCCTCATCGACAGAGGCAGTTTTTGGGAGGACAACATAAACAGAGCGGGCTCAGCTACGAAACAGAGAGTAGAAGGGAATAGAAAGGAAACGGAAGCCCTCGACCAAAGAGAAAGTTATGAAAATCAAACATCGGACAAAATCACCTCGAAGAGCCCCGAAACCTTTCGCGAAAACAGTGATCCCTACCTAAAGCTGTATATGTTCCATGATCACCTGCAAATGATTAGGGATGTTGTTGGTTGTCACCCAGATGCAGAGGCCGGGGGATATTTATACGGTTTATGGACAAACGATGGCGAGCCTGTCTTGCACAGAGTAACCAACAACAAAAACTCAGCCACAGAAATCGAAATTTCTTCAGAAGCCCGGTACCTGGAGTGTGTTGGCAGATGGAAGTACATGAGTGTTTGCGAAAACATCAGAAGCGAAATGAAAAGCCCACAGCCAGATAAAAGAAGCTCTGTGTTTCTAATGTTAGAGCGGGAAGAAGACCAGTTTATGCCGTCAGCTTTCTTTCTATCCGATAAAAGTTCTTTCCCAAGAAAAATGGAAATTGAAGTCCTCGATCGAAAAGGAGCCATGAAAGGAGAGAAATTTACTGACAAGGACGACCGATGTGAAGACACCGATCACGGTGAAAGACAACCATGTTGTGACCTGGCAGTCCCTGAGTTTAACAGATTCGAGACGGGCTTTGCGTGCAACCCGCGTGAATTAAAGGTATACCTTTTCCAAGAAGACTTTGAGATGATGAAAGACCTTGTTCTCCGTTACCCTAACGTTGAGACGGGTGGAGATCTTTTTGGTCTGTGGACATCTGATGGCGATGCAGTGCTTCATATGGTACTAGGTCCTGGTAAGAACTGCAAGAGGACAGCAACTTCATTCTATCAAGATATTCCTTACCTCCAGGAAAAAGGCGAGTTGCTAACTACAAAGTACATGCTGTGTCACATTGGGGAATGGCACTCACATCATCAACTGCACCTTTACGAGCCAAGTCATGGCGACTCGTCCACTGTCATCAGACATTATCCCCACGGGACATGTGGCTTTCTTTTGATTATTGCCAACATTTTGTCACCAGACACTGTGCTTCTGTCGCCTTACCTTTACACGGCAAGATCACAATATGATTTTTATCAAAAAGGACAACTAGTTTCCTTACCTTCACGGAATGCCTTCAAAAAAGCTACAGAAATTGCTCGAACAATAAGCGAAGGACAAGAAACATGGTCAAATTTCCAAAGTGGTATGATTCAGTATTCCCATTACAATCGCTTACCTCAAATACCAAGGACTTCCGATCAGTTCAACGCTCGAGGAATAAGCGAAGGAAGAGGACAAGGCTCAAATTTCCAAAGTGGTATGGCCCAGTGCTCCCAACATCCTTGCTTACCTCAAATAGCAGAGGCTTCCTCTCAGTCCACTGAATCACGCATGGAATCAAGCAATGACAATAACGATGAACTGATGGAACTAGATTAAACTTAAATTTCCTCATCGAATGAACGCAGCCTCGGTGAAACTAACAAAAATTGAATTCACCTCCGTTTTAGAAACTAGTCCTTCGACTTCATATAGTATTTCCGAATGATGATATTTCAAAAGTTCTTTGCAAAGGTGTGACAAAAGGGTCATTATTATAGATATAATCGAACCTGTATCAAGCGGCACCGTATTTAGCGGTCACCTTGTGTTAAACGGTCAGTTGTGAAAATCACGGAATTTTTTCGCGTTAGGTACCGTCATTTTCACTTCTATTTAGAGGTTACCTTTATTAGGCGGTCGTGGTCACCCTTGACCGAGAGAATATCAACATTTGATATTTTCTTGCCCTTGACTGAGTCCCAACGGCCTGTTGGCCGGTATTGCCTTCCACCTGCATTGAACGGTCACTTAGAGCGGATCCACTCGGAAAAACTAAGAACAATCTCTCAAGTAAAATTTATCCTATGGTTATCTTACAGAATCAATACTAGTACTTTGAGTTCACAGTTCCTCAACGCATTGCAGATTATCTCTCTTCTTAATCTTTTAGACTGTTAGGACAAATATCACGGGAGTCATTCGCCGGTCAATCTGTATAAACGGGGCATGACGGGCAATATATAACCGTTTGATTCTAGAACACAAATAATTAGGGAAGCTGTTTCTTAGGTTCAGAAATATAGAGAATCGTTAAGAGTTGAATGGTGTGAGTAATTAACATTTTTTTTTAATAGTGACTATCTTAGGAGGATTATGAGAACGTTGTAAGGTGATTCTATGGATTTCCTCTCCCAATAGTACCTCAGTACCCTGCTACAATTAATATCCAATCATAAACGGATCACGGAATCGTGTGTTATTAGAATTGATCAAGGTCGCGAACTGTTAAAGAAACAACAACAACAACCAATCAATGTTTCGGAAAATAATCACGATTCACGCGTTGTTTAGAGGACAACTATTTCTGGACATATGTTATAGCAATATTTTGAAAGCAGTTCGTAATTTTCACCACCATTAATCAATCTAAAGCTATCCTTCATTTCTCAGGAAAAGGGAATAATTCGTAAACTCTACCCTCTGTCAATAGACTGTTAATTCACAGCAAATCATTTCTTCGATGTGACATACATTGAAAATATTTCAGTTATATGCTACTGCCTAATCGTTTCCAGGAAACACAGCTTTTGGCCGTTGAATATAAGTTTTAAGTCATTTCTCAGAAATATGCCTTCTTTTGAAAAAGAGGGGAACAATTAAAGCACCGGAGCATGGAACTTCAATTGATGCCCATCATTTTAGGTGGCAAAAATTTAGATGAAAATAGACGACGCTCGATTTTCATCGGCGAGAAGTCAAAGATAAAGGAATATAAAACGTTCCACGTTATGATAATTTCATTATATAAAGCCGTTCGAAAGACAATTTCAAAACCTTTTTTCCTCCCTGAGAACGCGCGGTCGTGCGATTTTAGAACAAATCCACATCTCTGAATAGTAAACAACAAAGCTAGTACTACACACAGGAAAAAAAACAAGTTCTTGAGCGGACAAAATGTCTACACGGGTGTTTTGCACTGAACGCTTTTAAAAGCAGTACGTAAATCGTGTCCTTCGTCACATACTCTGTCACATGCGCTGCCTTCGTGCCCTTCGAAGCGGTAAATATTGAGCTCCTCTCCAAAAGTTTAGACGTCAAGAGTGCACTAAGTCTGAATCATTCAATTGAAATCTGTGTAGGAGGAAATCCAATGGAAGAATCCACCAGACTCAGGCTTGTAAATCCCGCTAAAAACATTCCTATCATTTCTCGTCCTAGCCTCTGCCGTCAGGACAACTACGAACTTCCCTGCATCAGTCATTATAAGTTGATGGTCAGGAAATTTGTCGGGATTCGCCATGAAAACGTCGAGAGTGGGTACTTGAGATGCCATCCTGCAAGTTGAGGTCTAGACTGATCGAGCTTTTCTGATGGCCAGTGGCTGATACACTATAGAACTGTAAACAATATTAAGTCCTTATTAGAAGACATCCATGGCGTGACTTCTGTCGGCCACTCGACCAGAAATCTCTCTCTGATTGGATCACTTTTTAAAATGTTGACGTCACCTAACCTTTTTCTCAGAAATGCGGAAAGGTCATACCTTACATACAAGTCTCACTGAAATGCCCTTTCCAAAGAAAGCAAAATAAGAAAACAAAATGAGCTGGGGACCAAAAGACAAACTGTTTGGAAGATTTGCTTCTGAACGCAAAGAATAACTTGGCATATTTTTTTCTTTTTTTCCAAAGCTGTGACTCAGGCAGGGTAAGCTTAACTGAAATTAAATTTATAAACATTGCTAGTTTCAGACGATTTAGATTTACCGATTTGTTCGGTGCGTAATTCGAAACGTCTCAATGGCTCGATAGTGTCTATCAGAGAAGGCATTTAATAATCAAGTCTGAAAAACAGCTGTGAAGAAGACAGATTATTACCCAAGCCACGTAAGCCTCGCCGCAACAACGGAATATTCAACTTTAAATTTAAATTCTTAAGCCATTTTCTATGACCTTTCAAAACTAAAATCTGTTTGGCAATATGACTAACGAGTTAAAACCCGTGCCTTGTTGAGGATAAATGCTGAATCACTAAGGAACTTCATTCCCCTTTCAACTCAAATATATTGACCTTTCAACGAAAATCGGGCCGCGGTAAGGAAAGGTAAGTTTTTACAGCAAACTTCCCGACCCTCGCTACTGACAAATTTAGAACAAAAAGTCTCTATTGACTGTCACAATCTGGAAAATTAGTTATAAACTTCCTTAGATTTCATTTAGTAAATTACTATCCATAGCCTAATTGAAATTATTTCTATTCAAAGTGGATTTCGGACCACGGAACCAGATTAATTAGCATCCGAGATTCCCAGAAATCAACTGACACGTTGCGCATGAGTAAAAAGACATCTTGCTGTAAACAACGCTTTCCGGCGCTCGATGCGACTCCGTGTTTTAGTCTTCTCGTTCTTTAAAAAGGTATGGCTACTTCTAAGGAGAAGCTTTACATTTTCCAGAGGGAACATGCTGCCATTAAGAAGCTTATTCTTTCCAATTCCGAGCGAGAGGCCAGTGGAAATCTGTTTGGTTTGTGGACTAACGATGGTGAACCTGTGATCCACATCGTTTCATTAGAGCATTCCTGCGAAGTTAAAAAGAATCCTTCGCTTTCGCATATCGGTAATTGGTATTATGACCATTTTTCAAAGTATTTTAGCTCAGGATGGCGTCAGAGAGACGTCGCAAATTGCAGCCATAGTACAAAGGGAAGATTTCTTCAAATGAAAGTTATTATCGACCGGTCAAGACGAGAAGTCACGCTTCAGCCATATATCGTCAACTTGCAAAGAGGTCGTTTAACGAGAGCCCTTGGCGTTGAATTTCTGAAAACTGAAAGCCCATTTAGGACCATCGATGCACGCAGTCGTTCGGACGATGGTATTGAGGGGGAAGAAGACATGGAATGGTCTCCCTCTGGATATAACCCAGGCTCTACATACCTTCAAAAAGATCACGATGGAGAAAATCATCACACAAGTGGAGCTTTTCCAAGGCATGTGGATATTGGAGAAAGGAGGCTTCGAAGCAGTGATGAATATTCATCAGGTACGCAGTGGGGAAACACGTTGTTTTCGTACCCATCTCATGATTTCAAGGTTTTTATGTTTGAAGAAGATATCGAGAGAATGGAAAAGTATGTTCGTGCATACCCTCATCTAGAGACTGGAGGAGACCTGTTTGGCTTGTGGACCTCCAATGGTGACGCAGTTATACATGTTGTTCTTGGACCAGGTCAGAACTGCAAACGGACCGGCACCTCTTTTTATCAAGATATTCCCTATCTGCATAGAAATGGCAACCTTCTTACTCAAGACTATTTGTTGTGCCACATTGGAGAATGGCACTCCCATCATCAGCTGCAACTTTTCCAACCAAGCCAAGGTGATTCGACGACTGTGATAAGACACTACCCTAGAGGGACACACGGCTTTCTACTGATCATTGGCAACATCGAGCGATCTGGTTCTGTGAAACTGTCACCGTATCTTTACACAGAGAGATCCATATATAGCTTTGATAGAAAGGGGACAATAGAACATCTCCGCATTGAAAGTCCCTTCAGCAAAATCGAGAAGATAAAAAAAAGCATGAAGGAAGGAAGACAAGAAAGTGAAGTCAGGGAAAACTCACGTTGTCCAGAACTCCCTTATCCTCGGCCGTCCTCCAACATCCCCCGTGGGAGAAGGTCCCGAGGTCAAACTTCTCGGAGGGGTGCTTCCAAATCCAAAGCATTATACGTATGAATTGCATAGCCCATTTACGGGCCCTTTACTACGGAGGTAAACGTTCAACAACAGAGTCAATTAAAAATGCAACGATAATTATTTTCAAATGTAACACAGATCATGAGTAACATAGAGCAGAGGGACATCAAACGCGCTTTGCTCCCAGCTGCCGAAGAGCAGCTATTTCAATATGCACCGAGGGGAAGAAAGTTCATTTAGCTTTCGAAAAACATATTAAGTCAAAACGCATCTTTCTTAGTTCAGTTTATTTGTCACTTTCGAAGGGACAGTGTCTTATGTAAAAGACGAAGCCTAAAGTAAACATTGATAAAATAATAGTCACAAAAAAAAGCATTTTATGTGCTGTTCGGGAATTTATCTCCCTTATATTCATGAGGAATCTTTGTACATACCGTAATTGTTAGATGTAACCATTTGATTAGATATAAGAATGATTACAACCGCAAAAAACGACAGAAGATTCGTGAATTTAATTCACAATCTATTGAGTGTTTAGTCATAGATCGAGCTAACTGAGAAAACAAAACTACTTTAATTTTCACCTTTACCATTTTCCTATCCTTCAATATTATCATTAATATCCTTGTATAAAGTCCATTATCGAAAATCATTCACTCTCAGTCATTAATACTGTTTTTTGAATTCCAATAAATGCTGGAATAAAGTTACGCAAAATGAGAATCGAAGTAATTTTATTTTTGTGGTTTTCATAGCTGTTGAGTAATCCTCAAATCTTCTGTTTGGCGCTGGCTAACGACCATGGATATCAATTTACACTCCCGCTTCCATTTCTAGTGGCAATATCGCCAAATCCTTTTTATTTAACTGATAAATACGTTCCAGCTCATCGATTTTCTCTGAAACGGCTGTTGAATATTCGCTGTGACCTGCTTGACATAAACAAAACAAATCGACATTTCTGAGAAAAGCCGGAAGAAAACTGATACTCGCAAGCCGTCACTCCGCCACAATTCACATTTATATATAAGTGTAAAAAATATATAAATATATAGAAGTCCAAGAGGGGGAGTTGACACGTGTTGATAACTTATTTGAAATAACTAGTTATAATCGTAAATACCCTGAATATTCACGATTAGGTTTATTTTAAGAACAACGTTTCTTGGAAAGATTCAGGTGATTGGGGTCTTCATACATATGTAACGCAACTAAGCTTAGCTGTGGTTATACCTTTGGTGTCGGGTAAAGATATATTTCGGCTTTAAGAACCTTGGATTAAGAGACAAAACATGGGGGCAAATCATGGAAGGCAATTTCACGTTCACATGTTCGAAGAAGATATTCAAATGATGAAAGAGCTAGTGAAGCTTCACCCGGAAAAAGAGACAGGCGGCAATCTGTTTGGTTTGTGGAATAACGACGAAGAACCAGTCTTGCACGTTGTGCTTGGTCCTGCCATTGGCTGCACTCGCACAGAAGTGTCGTTCTACCAGAGTATTCCCTATTTAGAGCGTGTTGGAAGGCTGCTCACCGAGCGGTTTCTCCTTTGTCACATCGGAGAGTGGCATTCCCACCACAAATTGCGTTTATCGGAGCCGAGCTCAGGAGATTCTTCGACCGTTATTCGGAACTTTCCTAGAGGAGCACGTGGGTTTATCCTGATCATCGCCAATATTCTTCCATCTGGAGATGTCACACTTTCGCCTTACCTTTACAGACAAGGACAGACTACCTACGAAAAAGGATTGATCAGACAACTTAGCAGTCCATGTAGCCCCTTCAGGAAAATAGATGTCATAAAGGAAAATATTGAGAGAGACGAAGATAGGAGTACCACTGCTCATGAACACAAGAGGACACCTAAAAGTTGGGGATCGGAACAACCGCCTGGCAACGAAAGCTACGAGAACAAAGCATACGCTTACATGTTTAAAGAAGACAAAGAGATGATTGAGAAGAAGCTGTTACAATCTAAAGGGAATAAAATGGAGGGAGAATTGCTTGGTTTATGGACGAGTCGCGGCATGCCTGTTTTGCATCTAGTCCGAGAACCTAACAGCAAGAGCGGAACCTACAACTTGCAAACCCGAGGAAACTTGGCTCAAGATAACCCCTTAGGAAAATATATTCTTAACCCAGGAGAGTGTGAGAGACCATCTGACAAAGACTCGAGCTACATGCATCGAGAGTATCCCGACGGAGGTCTTTTAATTCTGGTTTACAAGGTAGACAATGAATCAGTTGCTATCCATCCACACCTTTATAAAAAAGGCTCCGCAGATTTTGAGTCACTTGAAATGCATTACCTGCAAGGTCGCAACGTATTTAGTCAAAGAATGAATGATAACACTGAAAAAGAAGAAAAAGAAAGCGGAATACCGGAGTTAGAAGTCGATGATCCTAATGCTCGTGGTAGTCCAACCTTTCAACAACACGAACAGACACGTATCTAAAGAATGCAGCCATTTCAATATCGAGTGTCCCATATTTCTTTTAATTCAGCAAGACACCGGCCAAACCTGAAAATTTTTACGTAAATGAAAATATACAGCGTGAGGTCGCCTCGTTGATACTTTAAAGTAAATAATAAACAGCCTTTACTTATCTGGTCGTTGGCTCTCTGTAAGAAATTTAGTTCAAGATTCAAGTGCAGAACTTGATACAACAATCTATTTACGGTATCATTTAGTCATACCTAACCGCTTTGTCATCTCGCTAAGGCTAGGGATGAGTGTAGAATTTCGCTTTTGAGTAATTCGTCAGGACTACCTGACCGACTGTTTTGCACTCGATTAAGACTGAAAACTGAAATAGATTATAAGAATCTATTCTTAAGACATTTCTGTCGATATCCGTCTAAGAAGAGTAACGATTATTTTCATTCCCAAACGAAATTTACCTTCAAGAAAGTAACAAGGACCAGCCAGACGTTTTCTCTAACAATAAATAACTCAAATTTTTTATTTTCGTACGAAAACGTAATAAACATTCTAAAGAATTCTAGGTTATATTTCTATTATATTTTGGGGAGCATAAAATAACTTAAAACATTTGTCGTATTCAAACCGTTCCTCGCCAGAACATTCTTGCAATCGCTACAGAATGGGTTTACAAATCCAAAATTGTATCAAGCTGTAGAAGCCTTAAAATGTCTATGTAGATTTTAAATAAGTTGCACTTTAAAACACAATGTTTCTAGGAATATGTCGACGCAAATACGCATGCGCAGAGATTTCCGCTTTCACATCTTGCGTGCGTTGAAACAACAAACTCGGTCTCGAAGGCGGTCAGCCTCTGTAGGATTTCAAGTATAGCACTTCTTGTTTTCGAAGATTCTTCATGGAAGGCAGGGAGAAGTTTCCACCTAGGAGGCTAACAGACTCCGGGTTTGAAAGTTCACAGCGGACGGAGGGAAGGGCAACTGCACGCCATCAGCCGGTCAATTACAGCAATCGACGCCAAGATAATTCTTCTCAAGAACGTTTCGGTAGGATCCCTTCAACACAGCAGCAGCCAGTTAACTACAACAATAGACGTCAAGACGATTCGGCGCAAGAAAGGTTAGAATTTGATAAAGACACTGGGAAACTCGTAGTTTGCAGGAATCCACAAGCACCACAAGCAGCTTCTGTTCACGAAAGTGCCGTGGCTGTTCTCGAAGTCCGAGCACCAGTTCCAGATCGACCGGTTGTGGATGCCATGGCTGCTCAAGGATTTTTCTATTTGAAGATGATGAATGTTTTTTAAACGCAGCTAGGAACTACTAGTCAGAAATCAGGGTTGCCTTCATGGTATGAAGTGTCCACAGTAGCAGCAGAATTAGGCATGTGTCATGTAGACTATTTAGTGCAAAACGTAGTGCTGAGATAATTTGTCAAAAGGCAGATTGTAATTTTGTGCCCGCCTTTCAACGTACCCTGCATAAAAGCGTATTGAACCAAATTGAACGGAAACTTGATGTGCTTTGCTAGAACGTAACGCTGTGCAATGGCAAAGCGATGCTTTTTAATTTTCTGCAAAATTGTAAACAGCTCTACTCCCCAGGCTTTTTAAGTGTTGTAAAGTGTACTAGAGCATACTGATCTGAAGGATGCGCTATATAAATGCTTCATTTATTGAATTAAAGAAAATTGCTACGAAGTTATTGCAGATACGTCTCTTTGTTTTGAAGCACAGAACGCTAACAACAGTATCACTGACCTTTCGAATTGATAGTTCCTTCAACCACTCAACAAATGAATTTCTTAGAAATCTTTATGTAATCAATAGGACGAGGGGAGAATTCCAAGAAGAGATGAAAAGAAATTTAATGCGACATACCACCCGACCTCTAAACCTCCTAAAAAACTAAACGCAATAGGCAAGAATAGGTCTCTTAGGCCATCAGTTTCGTGTCATTTGGCAATCATGTGATGTTCATACGAAGAAAGTGGAAATATGTCTTTGATCCGTAACGGGTCAGATATTGCGTGAGCAAGTGCCAACAAAAGATCTACTCACATCGTCAAAACTTAAATTTCCGGGAACAACCGGAAGATGTATATAATCACTGAGTGCAAAATGTCGTTCTTTCTCAGAAAAGGAGACAAAAGAAATTGTAAACACCGTGAATCCTAAATCGAATCACTAATTATAACAATATGTATTGAATGTCGTGATGAAACATTCAGAGACTTCGTGTAACAAGCTTTTGCTAAAAATTACATTGTCGCACGACAAAAGCTTTTACTTTTTATAAATGTAGAGTTTTTATGTCGATGACATATTCAAATATTGACTTAAGCTGTTTTTTATTTTATTTTAATTTACTGGAGTCATTAAAAAGTCCACGTAATGATTTTTTTCCTTTGAGTCAAGGGTGGATGACTCTGTCCCAACATTGCCGCAAGCTAAAAATGGCGCCATCATAACATTGCAGGTTTCACCACGATCGATCTTGACCTGTTTTCTTTTTACCAAACCACTCCAGGATGCCCAAATAAGGGTTTTTTCATAACCTATATTACGTAAGGTTACTAGGTAGACATATATCAATGTCTTCGAAGTTAAAAGAAAAGGACAAAGGAGGTAAGTTTCTAATGAAACTATGGTCCTGCGTCGGTGGGAAGTTAGGAAGGATAAAACGAGATAATTTGGTTTTACCAACTGAGTTGATTGGCCACCGTCAAGAGTCCCTAAGACTGACGCTTCCACTGTTAGCCTGAAAAGAAGCCATGTGTTATTAACTAAGGTGAAATTTGTTCCTTATATCTTATGTAACCATTAAAGTAGGTCCCAGAGAAATAACTGTATTCTTTCAATTCATTATTTAAACTTATTCAAGCTCATAATTAAATGACTAGACTCCACCTTTGCAGTTAGAGTAAACGACACTCCAAGATGAAAACGATCTTATTGGACACTGGCATCGCTGGGCGTACCACTCGTTACCTGTCAAATGGTTCAAGCCGTAAATGCGCGTGCGTGTTAATGGTTTATTTCTGTCATGCGGACATAACAGTTCCAGCCCGCTCTCACTATTGGTATTTATTGCTAAGTATTCGAACAAAACGCTTCTTGAGAACGGAAATTCAAAATGGAAGACAAGCAAAGATTTCCTTTTAGGCGCTGGAATCCTGATAACTTTCGACATAGAGAAGATCCGAAGCATGAAGGGTTCGTACCGTTCGGCGGGAACTTTTCGACGCAGCAGCAGCGACAGGCTAGCCATACTACTTCACGCAGCGACAATTCCACGCAAGAAAGGTTAGAATTTGATAAAAGCACGGGAAAACTGGTCTTGAGTGCAGATCCTCAAAAATTACAGACGACTTCTGTTCCCAATGGCCCCGAAAACGCACTGGTTGTTGCTGGAGTCAGCTCAAAAGTTGTAGATCGACCGGTTGTGGATGCTATGGCCGCTCAAGGATTTTTCATTTTTAAAATGACGAACTTTGTGTAAATGCAACCCAGAACTGAAATTTTGAGCGTTGTTCTGATGGTTTTTGTTGCACAGCGCTAAAGAACAAATCATATCCGCTGCTTATAGCTGTATATATAAAACAAATAGTTTTTAAAGATACAACGTAACGTAATGATTGTAACTTCCAATCTCATTAAGGGCACAAGCGTTCGATATTAGAGAATATTTCGACAAATTTGTACTGCTTTCTTGTGTTGATAAAGAATCTTATGGAGATTTAGTTTTTGTTTACCATCTAAAATATAAAATTAAAGCTAACTGCTGCGACATGCACTATGATCTGAATTTCATGACTTTTAAACAACTCAACGAATGACTGCATTTCTATCAAATTAACAAGTTATCTGAAATTTTCACCATTCAAGGAAAGTTAAGGACAAAAGCGAATTCAAAGGTCCAAGGAAATCTCAATTTCGGTTATAAGGTGGAAAGCAAAAGCGGATGCTTTTTATCATGCACCACTAGCCGTGTCAACAACGAAATGAAGACCTTTTCCAAGAATAGATCACACTTCATTAAGTACAGAATGGAATAAGGTATTTAAATTTTTTAGAAAAACTGAAAGGTGTAACATGTTATGATTGGTGCACACAGCCATACTTTCTCGTAAATGGAACAAAGAAAACGTCGAGAAAATTCCCTTTCAAAAGTCTAATTGAAATTTTATCGACCTAAATAGAATACTCCGTAAACTAAATTTGGCTAATATCTCAAGCATGAAATTAGTTTTTCAGTTTGTTAAAAGTGCAGGTGAAATTTCTTCTTTTGTTTCCTTTCAGATCCGTTCTATTGCTTTTACTAAACTCTGTCGTTTTCAAAGACGGACACACTCAACGGTCATGGCTACCTGAACAAAACAAATCCAAGAAAAGTGAAGTAAATATAAACAAAAGACTGGGTTGATGGGGAGGGGGGGAAGGGGAGGGTGAGAGGTCTTTTAAGTGAGAGGAGTGAATATTAGAGTGAGTATTGAGATTTTATCCGCACACCATCGGATGGAGTTTCCTTTGGCTACGAATGTTTGCTGCATGTTTATTTAAATGTTGTATCCCTATTTAGGCAAATACGCATAATTAGTTTTTTTACAAAGGTAAAACCCTCTTTTATTATGCCACACAGTGATTACGCTTGGAGCACAAAATCAAAATTCCCTTTTCACCCAAAAACACGAGTCTGTAGCTTTCGTTTTGAGCAAAGAGATAAATCGACCCGCAGGCAAATCCGTCAAATTGAAAACTTAAACAATTTCTCAGAGTTAAGTGCTGCTAGACGCGTTTTTCAAACAGCTTTACAATGATATATTTAACTGTTCAAAATGTGAATATTCAAAATTTGAATATGAGAGGGATATTCGCAGTAATGAACACGATTTAGGCAGTAGTGGAAATAAGGCCAGAAAAAAAAAATTTGCGCTCTAACTTTTCTAATTCAGGTTATAACATTACTTCTCCGCTCATAGAAAGAGTACAATAGATCAGATGAGTATTAGAATAAATATTTCAACATGGACGCAGAGGCACAATATTTTTATATATAGGGAAAAAAATCAGAAACTAATTTTTGGCGTGTTTGATGCTCAAATTGTAAGTAAAGATGCTCATTTTGTTTCCGGCACGTTTTACATACTATGACAACGCAGTTCGGTGGAATCGACGAAATTAAAAATTTACTCGTCGGATGTAGTTTTCACGGAAAGTAGGAAAACATTATTACAAGTTCAAGTTTGAGATTTGCCTTCCTTCACTTTGAATTTCTTCTTCCTGTTTTTTCCTCTGTCCATTACTAACTCCCACAGCATTTGCTGATCCAAAAACTTTCTTCTCAATTTCCTGAGCTTCAGCTAAGTTTGTATTTCTGCACAATAATTCGATGAAAGCTACGCGAAATTGTCGTTTCCTAATGGCGTAAATTAGCGGGTTAAGGAATGAATTATATATTGCAAAAGACACAGAAAAGGATGCGAAGATGAAACCTGCTTTTAAAGACATGAAACCTGACTGGCTCAAAACAAATCTAAAAACGATTACTGGCAAGTAGCAGAAAAATAGCAATATAATGATTGTAGCTGTCAGCTTGAAACCCTTCTTGTCTCTCAGAAATTTCTGCCTTGCTTCTTCCGTAACTTGTTGAGTTGAAAGTGTCTTTTGATGTCTGCAAACCTCGCGGTAGACGGTTACATGACAGAAAATTATGATAGCGAGAGAAATGCACATAAAAATGATGTTTGTGGCATAAAAGACTCATCTATGAACAAAAAGAGGAATGTGCAGGATCAGAGAAAGGAGCCACGCCAGACCTGAGCTAACCAGTAAACGTACCTCTGTGACGAGTCCGTTGCTGTACGCGTAAGGGTGCTTCGTGGCTAAATATCGTTCTCCGCTTATCAAAATCAGGTGGATAAGAGACGATTCACATAGAACACTTGTAATAAATTGTGCACACAAATTTAAAGCACACGATACATTCGAGCTTGTGGTTCCACCCGCCCAGTTGAGACTCGACTGGGTAATTAACATTGGTTGAACAATCACACTCACTGCTAAATCAGTCACCGCCAAGCAAGCAAGCAGTACGTTGGACTTGTGGGCCCTCAAATGTCTTTTAGTTTTCACAGCTATTATCACTAATAAGTTGAAAGTAGCACTAAGAGGACATGTGATCGTGAAGGTGACCGAGAGGAAGATTCGAACGGCTTGAGCGTCCGAATAATCGGAAAGCTTTCCTCCCGTTGCTCTGTAGACGCCGCATTCAGCAGGGGTCATGTCGTTGCTTACATGGCTCGAAGTCATCGCTTGTGTAGCTTTTGTCTCTTTTTGCTGCGGATCTACCTCTCTTTCTTCTATTTTGTTGAAACTAAGCGGTTGGACTGTGAGCTCTTGACCGTTATCACTATCGCTGGTCTCACCGAATGATATGATATTTGCGCCCTTTATTTTTTTTATTTTCCGAAAAAGAAGCGTCTGACCGTTTCCACGACTTGAATGCAGTTTTATGAGCTACAAAATGAATGAACGAACAACGCAGAATCCAAACTTTCTTTTGGAAACTCAAGCGTGGGTGTTCTAGCTCTTTCCGTTAACATGGCTAGGAAAATTCCGGTTTGGTACGTCCAAAGGAAATTAATTACTCGCCACTACAACAAAACCTTGCCATAAACAACTCCTATTGCGTTCCTGAGTTTTGAGCTGTAAGAATTACTTGGTATATTTCCACACCTGCTCTGCCGACGCATTTTCCCATCCTCTTTGTTCAGTTTGCCAATAGTTGTTAACAAGGGATACGAAGGCACCACTACACTGTCGTATTCTAAAATATTCGGGAAATGAAACTTTTGACACTTATTTTAAAACTAATAATTCATTCATTAGTTGTCTTAGCAATCCAACTTCGTCACGTGCATGAGTTTCGAAACCTAATGAAAACCAAGATGAAAATCACACGTGTTTTGGATAAGATATCCAAACCACGCGTGGTTTACATTTTTGTTCTCATTGGACATCAGGATTCATACATAAAAAAGCGAAAAAATCAAACACAAGAACAATAGTTCAGCTATCAGCTACATTGCCGGTTTATTTTCTATCGTGGTCGACAATTTTCACATCGCAATTTGTAAATGTAACAAGAACAACTTTCCTGTGATTTTCCTAAAATTAGATGGAGTCTTCTAAAGCTTCCCACAGACAAAAAAAGATATGCACATTGAGTAAAATTATACTAGGTACATAAAGTGTTTCATTTGTGTAAAGTACATTTGGCAAAAGTCGCTGTCAACTGCCGATGTTCATCACTCAATTCGGTAATGTTAATATATGATATATACATATATATATATATATATATATATATATATATATATATATATATATATAGGAAGTCCGCAAGTCGATTTTCGCGTGGAACAGTGCTCAATACGTTGAAGCAGAGCAGAATAAATATTATGAGAGGAAAAAAGGACGCAACTACATTTCCCGACAAGCCTGTTTCGTGAATCGACAAAAAGTCGTGAATTCAGGGGTTTAAACCCCTGAAGAGTGAAGCGATTCACGAAACAGGCTTGTCGGGAAATGTAGTTGCGTCCTTTTTTCCTCTCATAATATATATATATATATATATATATATATATATATATATATATATATATTTCCAATAGAATGTGTCAGTGTCACAGAATTTCTACGATAAGTGACGCCTTAGATCGGCAGCTGTACATCTGTTGTTTTCAGACATTAGTACCACAAAAACTAGCGTCAGCGATCCCATTCTCAAATTGAAATTGAGTGAATAAACATCAGTTTATGACCAAAAATTGCATAAATTAACCTCAGAGGTCACGTATTTCAGAGGGATGTGATCACGATTATTTTACAGAGGCCAAATATTTTTTTTACTCGCAAACGTAATTTTAGGACAGGTCTTTCCTGTGATGGAATGTTTGTCGACATACAATGTTGCCCATTGGAGATATTTGCAATTAAAAAACCTTATTTTTTTCTTTTTTGGAATAGTTGCGTGACATGGTTAATAATTAACTGCCATAAATTGGCAGAGTCGTATCAAATTACCCAAACTTTTAAGAATTGATTCCTAAAGGTTCAAACAACCATGTGACTCAGTAAGATTAAAATCCCTCGTATTCTGTTAGAGCGAGAGAGATCGATTGGAACTGCATTTTTCGAACTAATCTTAGCTTTGGCTCTAATACCCCAGGGATTAGCCGGGAGCCCGAACTACTTTGGATTCTTGAATAACTTAGTGACCCTCATTACTAACAGTCATTACTGCGAAGATCGCTTTCGTATTCACGCTTCCTAAACTGTGAACGTTTGAGAGAAATCGGTGAAATGGCATGTGTCACGCTTACCTGGTCCTTTCGTGGACAGACTCTTCAAACTTTCAAGTTGCTCATCATTTACTAGGAAACAAAGACAGTATATTTCTAAAATGAAAGTAAAATAAATGGAAGTTCTAGTTGTAATGAACTGTACGGATGTGATGTTTTCTTCCTGGGAGAACATCATTACATGCTCACGTTCGAGATTTGCTGTCCTTCATTATGATGTTCTTCTTCTTGTTTTTGTTCTCTGTCTATTACTACCACAGCATTAGACCATCCAAACATGTTCCTTTCCATTTCCTCACATTCGGCTAAGTTTGTGGTTCTACATAACAATTCGATGAAGGCTACGCAAAATTGTCGTATCCTAATGGCGTAAATAAGTGGATTAAGGAATGAATTAAATAGTGTGAACGACACGGAAAAGAATAAAATTATAAACCTTACTTTTATAGACATGAAACCTGACCAGTTTAATACAATTCTAACAACGGTTATTGGTAAGTAACAGAAAAATAGCACTGCAACAATTGTAGCTGTCAGTTTGAAAACCTTCTTGTCTTTCAGAAATTTCTGCCTTGCCTCTTCTGTGACTTGTTGAGTTGAAAGTGTCTTTTGCTGTCTGCGAACCTCGCGGTAGACGGTTACATGGCAGAAAGTTATTATGGCGAGAGAAATTCCGATGAAAATGTTGTTTGTGGCATAAAAAACTGATATCTTAACAAAAAGAGGAATGTGCAAGATCAGGGAAAATAGCCACGCCAGTCCTGAAGCAACCAGCAGGCGAACCTCTGTAACAAGTCCGTTTGCATAGGCGTAAACGTGCTTCGTGGCTAAATATCTTTCTCCACTCACCAAAGCCAGGTGGATAAGAGACGAGTTAACTAGAAGACTCGTCATAAATTGTGTAGAAATCTGTAATAAACACAATTCTCTCGTTATTTCGCCAACCAGGTCGATGATTGAAACGACAATTAACATTGGTTGAACAATCACACCCACCGCGAAATCGGTCACCGCTAAACAAGCAAGCAGTATGTTGGACTTGTGCTTCCTCAAGCGCCTTTTAGTCTTCACAGCTATCATCGATAACATGTTTAAAGTAGCAGTGAGGGGAGATATGACGATGTTGGTGATTACGATAAAGATAAGAACGTTTCTGGCTTGGGTATCAGAATCGGATAGCTTCCCTCCCACTGCTTTGTACATGCTGCATTCAGGTGGAATAAAGTTGTTGTCTGCTCTGCTAGAATTCATCGCACAGGTGAGAGTGTGTCTCTTTCTTGTCGGTGATCTACTTCTCTGTCCTCTGTTTTCCTGAAACTAAATTGGTTGAACTGCAAGCTTTCCTTGTCGATAATTTGGTTTGCATCGATCACTAGCTGCATTGAGTTATAACACATTTGCAGATTTTCTTTTCCTCTTCAAAGAAAGAAAAAATGTGTTAGTTTCTCAGAGTTTCAGACACTTTCAATGAGCTGAACAATGGATAAACCGTACACCGCAGAATCCAAACCGTTTGAGAAGTTAAGGTGTCTCACATCCTTCCGTAAACACGACAAGAAAGAGGAACAGTCTTCTGCTTGAATGGAAAGAAAATTAAATTCTCTTCACGACAATAAAACTGAGTCTCTTGCTTTAGGAATTACCTGCCACAACTTGACGCCTGCATTCTAATTACTTTTTCCCAGGACATTTATACAGTTTTCTCTTGGCAATTTACTGAAACCGACCGAGACAAAGGCGCTAGTACTGATTGTAAATGAAAGACTCAGTAAATGCCTGTTGTTACACGTACAAACAGAGCATTATGGTGTGAATTCAATTAAAAAAATTTTATCATACGAAACTGTTACCAATCAGCAAACTGTTTCGTAAGTACAGATTTGGCTTCTTTCATGAAAATAAAAGGGTGGACTGTTTTGTGCGTTTGAAGCTAATAACCAATAATTAACTTGTTCACTATATACCTGTGGGGGTGGGGGTGTGGGTGTGTGTGTGTGGGGGGGGGGGCGGTATCATTTGGGGTTCTTAACTTTCTCCCTACAAACCAATAAACGACTTCTTCGTACAACATTCATAAAAATGAAAAAAGAAAGAACATTTTCATCATTGGAGGACGTGACTTGACTGTAAAAACATTTCTTCAGCCAAAAATAATTAAAAATTTATCGCATACACTGGGAAAAAAATTATGCTTTTAATTAGGACTTTTGTGTAGTGGTTTTTTGAGTGAAGCATTCACAGTTCACACTGAAGTAGCCTAATCATTCCCAGCTTCAAGCTGAAGCAACAACAAGGACGATTCCACTCATATATTCCCTACTGGGTTCCTCACCAAACAGTCATTTTAAAATTGAGGAAACGAAAGGAAAAAGCCATCAGACCGAAACATTGTGGATTTCAATTTTAATTCGGTTTGAGTAAATTGGTACCCGTAATAATTATACTTACATTTATTAAATAGTCTAATTTATTCGAAAGAAGACAGATGTAAATTGCCAGACTCTTAAATATATTTATAAGCTTTGAGGAAATTCCTAGATCAAATATGGCGCGAGCGTATGGATGCCAAGAAAACGCATTGAAATAATATTGAAAATCTGTCTTTAGAGGCAAACTGTCTACAGCAATTAACAATTATTCACCAAAGTGAAGGTGAATAGTGGCGGATATTTACCGAGCCGCTTCGCGGCTCGGTAAATATCCGCCACTGTCACAGAAACCAAGGTATATACTGTATGCCACACAGATACAAAATATCTGATATAATGTATCTTACAAATACCGAAAAATGGTGGCAAATTAAATCCTTGACGCGCAATTTTGTCTCATCAGATGCTCGGGGGAGAATAACACTTGCTATTTACTACCGAACTACCCAATCAGCGCGCTCTAAAAGAACTATTCACCCGTGTGGTGTATACTGATGATATTTACGTTAAAAACTTGAAAAACTACTATCACGGAAATCTGTCAGAGTAGACTTGATGGCGCGAGATGTGAACCAGACGTCCTTGGTTTTAGGACATTATTATGTACAGGGAACGTTCGTTTGAATATAAACGGGCCAAATCTAAGACCAGGACTTTTTTTACCAGCGGACGGCGGATCGAAAGACACCCTTTCTCGATTCTGTCCCAATCCATAAGTCATGCAATCCAATCCAGCTCTGTAAATTACCTCGAACACGTGGTCCGTGATGGGTTTCAGATAGGAAAAACCAAAGGAGCCCGGAAGTTGGGTGAAGAGCAAAAGTCCGTCATTTTGCGTTATGTTAACAATTACTTCCGGCATCCAATGAGAGACAATCCGGTATTCCCCAAGGTACTGTTCGTTATTGGGAAGGAGCTGGATCTACAGGACATTACAAAGAAAACTCATAACGCTGCTGCACTGTCATAGAATAAAATTTCCTGGTAACTACTTTTAACAGAAAATGTTTCTAATTAGTTATGGTCATGGGACTGAGTGGAGTCCAATCGGGTTAGTAATCAGACAAGAGATTTACAAAATCAGACGACCACGAAGCGCTGATCCGATTTGTTAATAACAAGTATGAGACAGACAGAATTGGACGACACAAAGTCCTTTTACGAATTAATTAAAACGATGAAAAAACTTCAGAAACAAACTAACCGTCGGTTATACGTTTTCATTAAAAATAAAACAACAGCGTATGTCATTGCAAATATTTGCCATAAACGTGTGACGACAACAACGTTTTACAACCTAAAATGTATTCGCAAATCAGTTTGTTTCGAGATGCTACAGCATGTGTACACCTTTGACGTATTGACAGCACTGTATTCACAACAGATTTAAGAGTTGGTTTACCTGCAACTGTTGACGCAATAACACTGCATCCATCGTTTTGGCCAAAGTTTGAACAATCGAATGCACTAGCCTCCAAGCGACTTCACGACCGCTGACAAGGACGACTGCGCCTGCAAATGTATTTAAGGATAGCAGCGTCAAAAATGAGAACATTATAAGGATGCGATCGCTGGCTTACCAGCTAAACTGAAGAGATCTTTGCAGAAAATAGATTAACATTCATTCGAAAGACTAACTTGTGCCTAGATTGAAAAAAAGCTGGGTCTTGCATGAATGTTAGACAAGTACAAACAATGAAAGCGAAATAGAAATAGGAAAACATGTGTATCAATCGCTTGTTTGGTGAGGTGCAACTAACACAGGGGTTCCGACTGTTTAGCTAGTCAAAATCAATGGCAGAGTGGTAAACAAACGCAAAAGTTAAAGTGCATCTAAATTAATTGTAGAGAAACAAAAACCAAAGAACCATTAGAGGGTGGAAATAAAAAACAAAAGTATTACAGAGAGTCAATGAGGAGTTAAGTCGTGTTCTACTGTTCTACTGAAACTTCAGTTCTAAGATAAATTCCTCAAAGAAAACAATTTTAAGACAGCATCTATCAAGTACGAATTACCAACCAAGTTTAAATTCTGGTACAAATGCAAATCCAGCAGAATATCCCGGAACAAATCCTGACTTTGTCACAACTGAATATGTACCAGCGTCAATAATCTCCCAGCCAGTCCCAAACACAGTGCTACCATCCGGGTACATGAAATCTGCAAGTTAAGGGAAATGGACAGAAGATAGCTGGCTAAGTTCACTCAGACATCAGGTTTGGCCTCCTACTTCTTATTTCAATAGCTTTTCTCATTTTCCCCAATTTTTACTGCTGAAGAAGAATGCACAGATCGCCTTAAGGGCTACGACAAACTGTAAATGTATGACCAACATGGTTACACTTTAGAACAACGCATTGCATGAAAGAAGAACCTTTCTCCTCCGAAGTGTCTGCATAGAACAAAACCAGGCTCTTTCATGAGGTATCTCATGATTTATATTCACTATGCTTAAGTCGTTAGACGACTTTTGTTTCTAAAGATATGAAAATATCAAAGCTATTATACCCACAGACCTGGCTTCATCAATTGCTGTACCAATTCTCGTGTTAGTATTGATGTACTTGACGTGCCAAGTAAAAACGTCATTAACTGTACAGAGAAATAACACGCTTCAATAAAAACGTCAAAAAAGGGTAACTGTTGCCTGAATTACGATTACGTGATAACTAATATGAAACTCAAAAAAACTAAACCCAAGTTAAAAAAGGGGAGAAGTTTCTAAAGAAACTGTGGTGCTGCGTCCGAGCGAATGACGAAGTGCTAACGCTCGAAACGTCAGCTTTAAAGACTCTTCACAGTGGCCAATCAACGTTATCAACTCAAGTGGATCAATTTACGTTGATGACACCAAATTACCTTGTAAACCCAGTTTATCTGTATACAAGATTTTAAACCTTGCCTTGGTATTTAACCCTAGATAAGTGCTAATCGTGCTTGAAAAAACTCGGCCAGTAGTTTGGCGACGTACATAAACACCGAAAATCTAATCTGGGGCTTAAACCTGTTCAACTCAACCCGGCTGTCGTCATTAGTCTCCAGTACACCGCGTTCCTCTGGGTAAACTCATTCCACATCAATGTTAGCGTTGCTTCATAACGTGAAAAAAAGTAATGTCAAATCACAAACCTTATAAAGATCATTTGCTGTCGAGTATGCTTGGATTGCCGGCGAGGCCCAATCCCAGTCAACCAGAGGAGCCTCACCATCGTCATCGTAGCCCACAGCTTTGTTAGAGGACATTCTGAGCAGAATAAATGACAAAAATCAATCCGCTAACCGAGTTGCAAGCCGATAATGAGGCCTCAGCGATTGAAAAATCAGAGAACTTTCCCATGAGGTTGATAATGCAGAATACTTAATCTTGTTTTCTCCTTTGCTTTGGTTATGTGTTTGTTTTGTTTCAGAAACACCGGCCTAAGTAAAGCTCAAATACCTTCTGAGGTTGAATCCAGTTTTCCCCATTCCTAGTGGCTGGAAAATATTTCTCTCCACCCAGCCCTCGTAGTCGCTGTTTGCAAATTTCTCCGCAAAAATCCGAGCAATTAAGGCATAGCCTAAGTTGCTGAAAAACAAAATCAATTCATTGGACTCTTTGGAGACCATTTGGTTTCCTATAAGAAAAGATATACGAGAACTGATTTTCTATATAAAATAACCACCGTTATCCACGGATTCGAATGGAGACGTGATATCCAATTGTCTTCTATTGCGTTGAGTTGTGTTGCATGATTTAATTTATTTTGCGTTTGTTTAACACTGTAGTGTAACATTCAGTAAACCAAATATGTCCATTCTATCATGAATAGAGAAATCAAAATGCGAAATCAAGATTATTCTCTCATTTCTATCCCCAGAGGACGATGGTATGCGTTAAGTGCCTGACACGAAGGAATCCCACAATCAGGAGGGGAGATTTCCCTAACATGATCTATTACTTCTATACATGCGTGTCCCTTTAAAATACAGTTGGAAGATGCACTTCTTTCAACTCAACATTAACCGACCGTCATACAAGAATCCTCTTGGCCATCACTTTTGGCAGAAATCGAAGTGAAACTCTGACCAATAAATCTTAACTTTTTAAGTCTGTATACTTTTAACACACATTGGCAGATTCCGTTTTTCTCTTTCTTACCTGTAGTGTGGTAGTCTTCCAGGGGGATTCTTTAGTTCAGTTCTACTCAGTTGTTCTAGGACGTACGTATTGTTAACAGGACACACGTGAGTTTTACCGTATGAGTAGGCGTCACTGCATGGAACCTCCCGCGGGAGGCCTGAGGTGTGGGCTAAAATTTGCCTATAGAGAAGCACAAAGACAAACGTTATGAGAGCTTTTTCTTTGGGATTGATCATTAGTGATCCCCATACCAACGGCTTATTCGCGAATCAACACCACAAACGAACCAAACAGTACAACTCAACGACGGATCGAAACTGGCCAATCACAGACAATTTACGCCACTTGAGTCTTACAGCCAATAACATTACGGCTGAACCGACAAATCAGTTCACACGAACTGGACTTGGTACATTTGACTGACAACTACTATTCACTTGACTATCATGACTTCCGCTAAGGTTGTCGAAACGCCAGTCACCACTACCGACAACAGTCCTTCTCAGGACTACATTCACTCACGATCCAATGGGTTCCTCGCCGGGTTCAAACAATTTACTATTCCATCGTCATCATAAACATCATAGTTACCATTTTAATTTGTATTAATTTTTGCATATTATTTGAATTCGGCATCACGTCCAACTCACCTGATTGTTATTTTTTGTTGATTGAAAGAATTCTTAACTTGAAATCTAGGTTCGTATTTCTCTAACGGGTCGTCTAAACAATCTATTTCGCCTGTTTCAAGTAGTTTGAACACAAATATAGCCTGGGAGAAATGAAAAGACGAATCCCATTTAGAACAACGACATCGTCATCGAGAATTACAATAACAACAACAGTAAATAAACAACAACAACACGAAGAGCAGGAACAATAAAAAAAATAACAAAAAAAAACTGCAGGTTATTTATGTAAGTAATGAGTAGAATGAGTTTCTGTGCCCATTCGATTATCGGATCAAATTGTTTACTTCACCTACTTCTTTCAAGCAATAAAAAATCGTTCGGCAGACATTTTGAAAATAAGCGTTTCAGTATTAAAAAGGTCTATTAATTGTTAATTATTGATCAGTAACATCCATGTAATGGAAGTAAGAATCAACATGCACACTGGTCTAAACTGAATTCGCTAGTCTAACTAGTAACTAGTCTACAAATAATGTTCATCAATGAACTGTATAATTCAAATGATCAATAATCATCCGATCTGAATTTTAAGCTACAGTTTCAATGACAGAAGAATACTTACTGTAAATATTTTAGTGATACTGGCAACTCGAAATACCGTATCCTGATCAGGCGAGATCCCCGGATGGTTTTTGTCTTTCAGGCCGTAGTTTCTTCTCCATATCACACTGTCTTGATAAACAACGTTAGCAGTCATCCCCACCTGTAGACATCACATGCAAAACATGTAATTTTGTCAGTTAATAAACAAACTTGTTAGGGTCAATTTGAAGTTTTTTTTTATTCTTCTCCTGAATCATCTCGATTCTTAACAATCCCTTGTAATTCAAACTGACGGGAGCAGAAAAACAGGAAAAGAATCGTTCGTTATTGTGGTCTTCCCTTGCTTCTATTGAAAACTGGAGCTCTTCAGCAGCATTATAAATCAACTTTACTTGCGAAACGATGATCAAAGCGCCTATTAAACACGATACATGCAAGTTTCAGTCAATTACCCAGTCCGAGAACACTAAAACTCTACAAAAAAAGAACCGTTTATGATACTTTTTCAGTTCACAGGCTTGACCGCCGGTGACGTCATTGAAATATCACAAACGAAGCAGCAGGTGTCCGCCCCCATCCAGCCCCCCAACACCCCCCCCCCCTTTCTCCTCGCTCTACAACGTTCTCCACTCGTGATCTGTTATCTCTATAATGAACGAGGCGACTCTCTAGTGAGGGAGATCCTGCGTACCCTTACGCAGAAGTCAAGCCATTTACTCAAGTGTAAGTTAAGGTCAGTGTCTCAATGTTATCTTACGTCAGGTATTTTGGATTTCAAACTATAGCGTAAAAGACCTAAATACCGTAACAACATGTTACAAAAATAACTCACGAGGCCTTGGACGCCTTCAAAGGCGCCAGAGATGGCATCCGCTTGATAGAGAGCTCTCTTTACTTCATTAGGAAGCACCCACGGTGGTTGAGCCCTCTCGATCATAATAGGGCACGGGGAGTTTTTGAAAGTCAAATATTTCTGGACCAAAAAAGGAAAAAGAGACAAAGAAAAAAATATTAAATCTTGGTGACGCAAAAAGACGTAAACAACTGTTAGGTTCAGTACCCTAGCCAAACTCACTACTTCGGGATTAAGTGTGAAAGGTATTGTTTGCGTTTAATAGACCGAAACTAGGCATGTCTAAATCTGCTTTTTGTCGGTGTGTTTCAAAAACACTGCTGCACGCGTAGACCACGAGCAGTCCTTGCTTCTCGGCGATGTCGAATATTACGTAATGCTTGTATCAATAAATAGGGACCTTCAGCAAAATACGAGTGCGACGGCAACGATCGAGGACGTAGCAAAACAAAAGAACAAATGTCAGAACAATAATTCAGCACGTGCGTTTTAAAACTTTGTACATTTCTTTGCCGTCTTCTACAAAACAACAACGTGAAATCACCCAAATTTGGGTCGTCTATGAACAAAACTCCGACGGCAAATTATTCAAATTTCCAATTAAAACTCAACGCTGCTCACATACGTTATGCTGAAATCAAGATGTGGCGCCGTGAGAGACGGTAAACACATCCAGCCATTCGCGAAATTCTAACTAAAAATATATATTCATTTTTCAATCGACGTTTTCCTCGGTATTTTCTTCTTGAATGCTAAAGGTTACTTAAGCTCCTAATTGACAGAAATTGTAGTGGCTCAAAAGATAGTCCAAAAAGTAGTCCAATCTAATGAGGGTTCCACACTCTCAATCAGTCTGGCCAATATTAGCCATTTAGCCATTGCATTTCCCACGGTAAGACAAAAGCATTGAAAAGCATTTGGACAGAAAATTGGCGCGTTTCCATGCAATATGGCCAGGGATAGCGTTGGTAGTAAATTTTAAAAAATCAAGAAACAGTGCATTGCAGCGAGGAAATAACATTGTAAACTAACTACTTTATATTCAATCAGTCTGCTTACCTGAGTCGTTGATGGATCAACTGGGTTCTGCCAAAGAAAATGTGTAACATGATTAAGGACTTCCTTCGGTACGTAAAACTGACATGATTTCCATTACAAAGAAGTATGACTAGATTCAATAATACAACCTTCTCTGCAGCTACCTTAGAACACCTTAACTTATCATTTATTTAATCGCTTTCACCATGATCACAGTGCTAAAATAAGACTGAGGAAAAGAGACACATTTGAAGAGGGCATAAGAACGAAGGTGCGGGACACAAAACAGAGGGAAGATCCAAATAAAGTGTGCCCATACGAAAAATAGCAGGTAATTTAGTGTTAACAACTGGGTTGAAAACGTAAATTAGCCACCGTAAAGAGTAAAAAAGCTGACGTTTCGAGCGTTAGCCCTTCGTCAGAGCGATTGACGAAGGGCTAACGCTCGAAACGTCAGCTTTTTTACTCTTTACGGTGGCTAATTTACGTTTTCAACCCAGTTGTTAACACTAAATTACCTGCTATACTCTCCCACCGACGCAGCACCACAGTTTCTTTAGAAACTTACCCCTTCATACGAAAAATAGACAAATACCAACTATGTAAACATTAAAAGCGTCATAAGAAGTATACAAATCAGGACTATTTCCAAAAAATGATACTTGCGTAAATAAAATTTACATACAGATATGTTTGATATAATTCTTCATAGATATAGGAGGTTCAGGAAGAGCCTTACTTTGAAAGTAAGAAAAAATATGTATCTGTGTTTCACTCTTGATTTACTCAGTAAAAGGTATTATGCAAAGTTCATTACATAATACCTCTTCGAGTCCATATTTTTTTTTTTTTTTACATTTACGATATGGCCGGTTTGAAATGTCAGACCGTAAACTAAGTTCTTTATCTATACTTTTCCAGCACAGAAAGAACTTGCTAGGACCGAGGAGTTTAGCACATGCTGCACCTTCTGAAGCCGTTTAGATTCTACGGCGCACTCGAGCGTAGCCAATCAAAAACCTGTGGGCCGCATGATATACATGTAAACAAATCTGCAGGGGTGGATCCAGGGTAGTTTACCTGATTTCCGGAACTCACTCAAATTTTTTCCGACCTAGTTAAATGTTGATAAAAGTACTTTTGGAAAACACTCTAATTTCCCTTTGGAAACTACTGATACTTTTGTGGAAATCACTAAACGTCTTCCAGAAATAAACCATCTCCCTGTTTTACAGTTATTTATTAAAGAAAATACGTTTAGAATGACTAATTTCGTTATAATTGCGGTCATGAGGCGTTCGGGAGCGCTCCGGATCACGCGCTGGCCTTTCGAGCTTCGATTACACCTCGGAAACCGTCGGAAGCCGTCGGAAAATGTTCGTGGAGCCAATCTTTACGCAACCGGTGGGTGTAAGTCCTTGTTATTTGGTGACAATAACAGGCGGAACACGGTCAAAACCCCTCACGATTGGCTAGCAAAGATTTCGTCATCGGAACTCACTCAAAACACTCTTCTGATTGGCTAGTTGTGTTTGGAAACTACCTTGGAAACTACTGACAAAGTATAAAATGGGCAGTTCCTCCCCCAGCGGGTCTCTTTCGTTGCTCCTACAATACAAGTACTTTTGAACTTGCTCAGGGGTTAACGACGGAATTTACTGTTAAACGTTTAAAAAATACTAGTGTTATGACTCGCGGAGATCCTGTTTGTCAGAGGGAGGATTGTTCTCCCTTCGACATTGGCCTTGTTTTCGACGAAATCCACAACTACTCGCCGCATCAGAAGCTGGAGTTCGTCGAAAACGTGTGGAAACCAGGTGAGCTTTTTGATTTCCCCGTGTCAATGGAAAATGGAAAGTCTCGTAAGTTTGTCTCGGGCTGGCTGAAAAGATTTCCATGGCTAGTTTACTCCAAATATTTCGATGGAGCATTTTGTTTAGCTTGTGTTTGTTTTGGAGTTCAGTGTGGGCGAAACGCTAAAGACATGAGCACTGACATTGATAACAGACATCATAATCTCTACCAGGAAGCAGTGACCATTGCAAGACAAGTAGCAGTCTAGCCAGAAATGCCAAGGATAGCCCAGAGACAAATGCATAGAAATAATGCTCCTGCTGCAGCTCCTGAGGGATATTTCAAGATCAATCTCACTAGAGTTTTTCTTGACCATGTACTCCAGCAGCTCAACACCAGATTCCAGGATGATGTATTTGTTTGCTATAAAGGTATTTCGATTATTCCCTCTGTTTTACTAGCTACTGACCCTGCCTGGAAGGCCAATGTTTTGGAATTTTGTAACCATTACAGACAGGACATACCAAATTATGCAGGATTACAGGCAGAGCTTTTGTTATGGGAGAGATTGTGGAAGGGGAGGGATAACAGAGGAGATATTATTCCTGACAGTTTGGAGGCTACACTGAAGGATATTGACAAAGATGCATATGTCAACATCTATTCCATGCTGAAAGTCCTGATCACAATTCCAATTTCATCTGCATCTTGTGAGAGATCCATATCATCCCTTCGGAATCTTAAGAACTATTTGAGAAATACAATGACCCAGGACAGACTGAATGGATTGGCACTGATGCATGCCCACAGAGACATGGATTTTGACCTTGAACGTATAATAGATTTATTTGCTGAGTTACATCCTAGGAGAATGAGAATGGCAAACATTTTGTAATAATTTTTTGCACCAGCTGTTTCTAGAGTACTTGTGAGTTATGTTCTGTCTGGGTTATGGCCTTTAAGTCTCATAATCCTTAAACTGATGGAGAACAGTACAGAAGCTCAAACTGGTGCCTGTATAACTTTTTTCAACTCATTTCAAGGTTATTTTCTATTTTGTTTTACTTGTGATGATTTTCCATTGACATTGACATTGGGTTTTCATGTTAAGCTTAAATGGTTAACAAACATTTTCACTGAACTCAACCAGCTTCACAGCAATTCCCAAGGATGAAGAAAGGCTAGTATTATTTCAAATTATCATTTTACTTCAATTTGTATATCATTTTATGATTCTTATAATTTATATTTTTCTAATAATTGTTTTATTTTTTGAATTCCAGCTCCCAACACAGGCTAACCATCCATAAAGCCCTTCTCTCTCTCTCAAATTCTTTTCTGTGTTGTGCTCCTATAAATGAAATGAATAAAAGCCAGCTCAGGAAATGTTGTTTTTAGTGTTGCTAAACATTTGGATTTATTGAGCCTGGCTTTCATTCATTTCATTCATTATAGGAGCACAACACAGAAGAAATTTGAGAGAGAGAAGGGCTTTATGGATGGTAAGCCTGTGGTCCCAAGGATGAAAAAGGCAAGTAGATTTTATTATCAATCTTTAAACTATATCATCAATTGTGCTTGTTTTTCTTTTGTTATCAAAAACACTAACACTTGGTTCGTTTTTTTTTCTCCACATCTTGATTTTCCTGACTGGCAGGTGATGTTTTCCAGTGTGAAAAGTCTTGGTGATGACTTGGCCTTCCTGAAAACACTATATACACTGGTTTGCACAGTAGCTAAAGGTGGAATATTTGTAGATCAGAGTGTTTCCTGTAGTACTTTCAAGAAAAATAAATGTTTTTTGCCTTTTTGATTACATGCTTTTTTAGTCTTTTGGGGGCAATTAAATTTTCTAAAAATGCATGAAATGGCCTTTAGAGAGCTCCAAATTTCAAATTTTCTCGGGGGGGCATGCCCCCGAACCCCCCTAGCAGGAGTGGGTCCTCGGGTGGAAACTACTCACTCAAAATCCTGGATCCACCCCTGAATCTGTGCCAAGAATCGATCGAGAGCTTAAAGAAAGACTCGAGAGCTAAATAAAACAGGTATCTAAATCGAATATTCAATTCGTCAGTTTCTGTAAAATTTAAGACTCACTTGTACAACAGCATCGGGCCGTTTCTTCGTGATTTGCCAAATAAACAGCACAGTCATAGTCAAGAATCCTAAAGCCACAAGTTCAAGTGCCAGTTTGAGCCGCGCTATCGTCTTCGCCTCCCTGCTTGAGCTGACATCGGGATAAGAGACAACACACTGTGATGTACTGGTCGCCGATGAATCGTCGCTTGAAACCGTCATCAAGCTCGCGTTAAGATCGGTTCTTCGGATTTTCCCGCTGCTTCTGAAAGAAAAATCATCGTCGTGTAATCATTCAGTGAAATGAAACTTATAGCAGTCGCGCCGACTTTCGTTTTAACTCAAAAAAGTATCGCAAAGAAACTCGAAACTCACTCAATATACGACCCCATTGTTCAACAGAGAACGAGCTGACTCCTCAACATAACCGTGCAGTACAACATAAATAGGAACAGCACAGACCTTGCGTCAAGCACGCACGAAAATTTGCATGACAACTCGTCACACTGCGCGATGTCAAGCGCATGCTTTGGAGTGTGACAGTGACAATGACTGAGACATAATCTATTCAAACAAGAGCGACCCCGAACAATGACAGAATTGAAGGGTCATTCATGTGGGTAAATCAACAACAAATAGCTCTTAATTCAACGATCGCGATATCTTTGCAGGACTATGTGCTGCTGAATTTTCGAGGCGGATATGCTATGTCTGTAATTGAGAGAGCATTAAAGGACTAATTGTAAAAAAAGAGCTACTCTGGTGAATTCGCTAGAGCGCGAAGATGAGTGTCACGTCTAAAGACCCATTGGAAAAATCATCCTTTCCTTCCTATCGGAGAATCCCGCAGGGTAGCGGTTTACTACACTATTATTCACGGTCTATGCAAATAGTGTATTCAAACCTTGTCGGTTTTAATCTCCTTAATAATTGATAAACGTCATTCTTAGAGCTTAACAGGGTGAAAGCAGTTCGGTACCAACAGATAAAAGCAAGCTTTTTTGATCACCACAAAAACGGAAACATAAAAACCTCGAACAGAGGGAAAATACCGCAGATACAATGCAGGCTCAGATACCATCAGCTGGATTTTCGGGTATTAATGAAAGCTCTACGACTTGAGTGTCAATACCTACATGGATTTTGATTCATGCTAAAGAGCGAACACGAAGGGAAAAATTAACCTTATCTTTCGGTTCTTTAATTTTAATCCTTGAGTGGATAGAATTCAAAATATTTTCCCCTAACCACAAAACGTCCAAATATTTAACTTTTTTTCTTAGATAAAAAAACAGCCGAAAGAGCTAAAGCAAGTTTTGCCGTTTGTCGTTTGTAAACTTGGTTCTAAGCTCCTCTCTGCCCCTGAGAAGTTTGAGACGAGTCGGGGAGTAGTTTGCCGTAGGACACGAATAGACCACTACCCAGCTTGCGTTTCTCGACACCTCAAACTTATAGGCGAGTGAAGAAACGCTCTTACTGAAGCGTTTATGATAATAATAAAAAAAAAAAAAAAAAACAGTAAGATTTCCACGTTCTCCATCCTTTTTATTTCGAGCTACATGGAAGCTGAAGAGAACGAGCCATTTCTTCATGCGTAGAACATGACATTTCATCTTTACTTCTAACAGATTTCCTTTCAAACAAGTAACAAAGTGCGACCTTGCTATGCCGAGTTTTTCTGGAGATAAAAAATGAGCATGAAAAGGATAGATTGCTGAAACATTTCAAAAAAACCTGAGAAGAATTGCAAGCCCCTTCCTTAAGCTGTTATCTCCTCTCCCCCGTCTCTCCTCATATGCTGCAGATCTTAAGGTCATAAGCCTTTCCATGAGAAGACCCGAAACCAAATTACGTAGTTCGGTTTGCTTGAAATGAAGAGAAATTAGCGTCGCTGTAGTTCTTGGTAATGATGGCATGCAAATCTTTCCCAGCGTTATTTCAAATAAACATCTTACAATCCCTGTAGTTTTTCTAATGCGTCGCTCTTGCTTTCCGGCTGAATGCCGGCAAACAATTTTCAGGTGAACCCAGCATTTACGCGTAGAGGTACTGTATCCAAAGCCGTCGGGGAACGCGAATGTTTTCTATTGATCAAACTTCCTATTCTCCGGTTTATAAACACAAGACCGAAACGAAAATTACAGAAAGAAGTAGCTATCATATCTTTTATGGTTCAATAGTTATGTAAAATGATAATTGAGTGTTCTCTGTCAAACACTGGTCTATTTTGACATTTTTCAATGTCAATAACAGTGCTAAAACGTTCTAAACAAACAAATCAGGCTCAGTTAGAAGTGTGCAACTCGTATCCTTCAAAGAGGAAATATATGGTTTAGTCACCAAAGCTACACTTCAAAAACAAATACATTTTCTTTAATGACTAAATAATTTCTAGAAAAAGATTAGGCATGGTGAAAGCAACACTGTCTAATAGTTAACACTTATTTCTCGAATTGCCTGGATATCGTGGCTTTTAATGAACAAGAAACGGTTGAGATATATAGACAAGATTAATGAAGTTATGATCAAAGACTCGAACACAGACTCCGAGCTTACAGTTGATGTTGTCGCCAATCAGCACCACGATGTTTCCATGTCTTAGGTATAGATGCGATTCAAGTTAATCCTTAGAAAATAACGAAAACTTTGGGAACTTATCGTTAAGATTCCCTTCTAATACAAGTCATAGCAACATCAATCGCAACGATTTGAATAATTTCTTAGGGATCTACAATTGTGACACGAGCAATGTTGATCCAAGTTGAATGATCGGTAACCTTGGACGGCTCAATTTCCGAGACTCGACCACATCACATGTATTTCCCATAGGGAAGTGAAAATTTTGCTGATTTATCTATGCAACCATAGAGCTCGAATACTTTTAAAGAGGAACAACATTCGTTTGAATAAGAATTCGTAATATTTAAGCGATGAAAATCACTCACTGGGTCTTCAACTGAAATTCTGTAACAATGACTGATCAAGTTAAACAAACTCTTACAAGACAAAGTAACATTCGTGGGTTTCCTTTTCAATCGATCAAACTCGTTAAATCAAATGATCAAACTGACTTTTAAAATGAAAGCCCCCTGTATGCAAATTCATCAGTTCGTCTTACAAAGCAGTTATATCTAAAATCAAGGAAGAAGAGGACATAGAGCATTTAGATAATGATCACCAAGAACATACCTGTTTGATCACGCTACGTGGCTCTTACTGCACGATCACGGCACGAGTTTATCCCCAGAAACACGCTAGAAAACCTTGTTTAACGCACGAGAGGGGGTTAGCATAGAGCGAAATTGCTCATGCATATTGCTGTTGATTTAAACCGCACGGCCATAATGACGTCAATGTAATCCTCGTCACGAGATATTTCTGAATTGATTTTGCAGAAATTTTTCAAGTGTGATACGAGCAAAGTAAAGCTCTCGATTAACTTAATGTACTGGTAATTCTACAAATCCGAAATTCCTCATTGATCGCTTTGTAAACTTGTACAAACTCGGCTCAGCAACCACGCCTTTGGCGTCTCTAACGAATACCAATATACTCCAAGACAACAAAAAACTATTTTCTAAGAGTCACCGAGTTCAACCCAATCTATACACCACGTTATGCAAGGTACTGAAATTCTTATTCTCAGTCCTAGGTATCAGTTTAAACCTATCACCCCCAAGATCTCATAAGCAATTCTCCTTACTGTCTGTCCTTCGGTTCTTGAGGCTAGTTCGGAGAAGTTGGTAATGAATCAAGTAATAATTCCCTCATTTATATTTTTTCTTCATTCTCATCACTTGTCTGCTTGATATTGCATCGATATTGTGTGGAGAAATTCTACCTTGATCACTAATGGGAGTTGAAAGGGTCAAGAATGTAATGGGGTTCGTTTCTCTTTTTGCTGATCGATCAAATGTTAAATTCTCCTCAAAAGCTAATACGCTATCCAACATAAAGGTAGCAAGAATTTAAAAAATTATCAAATAGCGAATATCGACTGAATTAGTCGCCAGATTCTCAGGACAGGACGAGCCAACAGGAAGAACTTCGTGTAGTTATCTTGCAAATTAGCTTTCAGATCTGAAGAGCCAGTGTTAATATTTGTTATTCATTGCTGCCGATTACTGCCTCTCTAGATTGACTTTCCTACTCGTCTTTTAAGTTCTTTTACAGTTTGAGGTGATGTGTGCGATTTTTTTCTAAGAAAAAAATTTGCTCGTAAGCGAGGATTGCGTGACCCTACGTCTCTGAGAGATCAATTTGTAGGAATTTAAAGGAAATCCATTGGCAGGAATGACTCAATATAGTGAAAGATGCATTAAAAACAGTGCATACTTGAACTTAAGAGTAGCATTTGATCGCGTAGTCTAACCCTCCCTGTGAAAAGAGTCCTGAGAGAACTGTTGCCAGTGGCGGTCGGGTGAGCATAATTCCACCTTAGAGTAAAGTGATGTCTCTTGCATTTCAGTTTTATTCCCTTCACCTGAATGTCACCGGTCCTTCTTTTCTTTAATTTTTGTTCACTTTTTTTTTTCGCTTTCCCTGTTTCTTTCCTTGTTGCATTTAGAGCGGATGGAGGAAATTTGTAAGTAACTGAAATTAAGGCCATATGTTCGAGGCATTAGATCTAAAAATAGATTTCGTCTAGCACTCACGCACAAACCTTCGAAGACATCGTATTTAGTGGTAGTTTGATACGAATCATTCTAATACAAAACAAATATGCTTCGAGATAGAACTTCGCCGAAATAATCGAAAAGCAGCCAATTGAATATGTACAACATCCGTGTTGTAAAAAGATGTTTGAAATATCTGTCTACAGATTCCATCTGGCCGCCAAGTTACAATTAAACCACAACCGAACCTTCAAGGTCGGTTTCGAGTTTTCATCGGTCTCTTTGATACATGCAGATTTGCCTTAAATAACTCACCTTTAAAAGGAAACCACTTCTTTGTCTACATTCACAATCTGGTCAAAGCTGCCGCCCAGATAATTAAACGAGTACCAAAGCACGTTTATCTCAGTTAATGCCAATCTGTTGCGTCGTAACCTGAGGAAAATTAAAAGATTTATCAGTTAGCACACTCAATTAAGAGTACTCCGACAGATCCCAGATAGTGATCTCTACTTAAGTGGTTTTTGTACCGCAAAAGGCCTTTTCTACAGACCTCTGACGGCAATAACAGTATTGCTACGTCGGAATCTCTCTTGTCTCTGACGCGCGACGCCCGTTGTCACCAGTTGTTGAAGGATGTTGCTTCAGTTTGGTATTCATTAACCACAACATTGAATAAATACGGTAATTGCTTTGGTCAATTATTAACACTAAGTAAAACATTAAAATGGATTGTTTGATCCTCAGAGTCGCTCGCTCACCGAGAAAATTGACCAACAAACAAGTCATAATTTCAACGTTTTTAGAAAAGGTTATTTTTTCACTTACCGTGGTACGTTAATATTAGTAAATTTAATCGTGGGAAGTGGAGCCGAGGAAAAAGCATATATTATAGAACTGGCTTGGGAAAATATTTAGTCTCATTGTTATTTTAATGCATGTACGTGATCGTTTTAGAAGTGAAAAAAAGGAAAAAAACGTACATCCCGAAATAGTATGTAATAGTTTATTATCATTTAAATTATTATAATTGTTGTGATTGTCTGGGGTACCTCTATACTTTGCCACATTCACGAATCGCGGGATTATAGACACAATGTAGACTGTCAGTGTTACAAAAAGGTTTGCTTGTGCAAACGGCAAAGAGTGGTTAAGTAAAGGCATGCCTTTGGCTGGTTGAACAATGAGTCCCCAACAGTTAACTGTTCTTCAACAGAAGCTCATCATTAAATGAGCATCCCTTTGGTATTTCTTTTTTTACATTTTCACAATAAGATTTTGGGTCTAATTAGATGGAAAAGAAGTTAACAGCCAGAGAGCATAATATTAAACTCTTTTCAAAACCAAAAAAGCTGTACATGTTACCCTCGAAATGCTACTTTAATGTTCAAATATTTTAAGAACAGGATGGACATGATAACTGCTGTCTTTCAGGAAACCATCATAAATTTAAATCGATAAAAAAAGAGGTTATTGGACGCATAATTTAATAAAATGTATAACCTATTTTGGTAAATACTCTGATAAGACGATGGAAGCCGATAAATTGACTCCAAGCCAGCTCCATCGAATTATTCGGATATTAAACGTGATCTCTGATGAAGCGTCAGTGCTCAACGTTGAAGCTCCGCATCAAAACACTACTCCCTTACACTGCATAAACACTACCGTATTCCAATTGGTTTTCTTTTCATAGATCTTTCAGATTCCACAACAAAAAAATTCCCAGCGTGTTGCACTCTGAGGCCACAACGACAGAAATGTTGGAAAAATGTTGACAATCTGGTACACTCCTCTGTTCAGTTAACGTTGAAGAGCCAAACTTCACCAGAATCCGTCAATTTTAGATATCCTTTCTAGAGATGTTACAGAAGTAGTGTGTGGTAAAGATCGTATTTCGAAATCTCACCTTCTAATTATAAACACTTTCAAAGACTGGCACGTAGCGCTTTAGTTTCCCCTGCTGTTCTTAACAAGCTAAATGGCACTTCGCAGTAGAGCGAGACAAATTTAGTCACGTTCTGCGTTTTTCTTGAGGAGCTTCTGCGAGAAAGTATTAACTAGCCAGGAATGGGTAAAACCCAGGGAAAACACGTTCAATAACCAAAAAAAAAAATGAGGAGCAAGTGCAGGCAACAGTAGCGAGTATTAACACTTTAACTCCCAAGATCTCATTTGTAATTCTTCTTACTGTCTGCCATATGGTTCTTGTGATGTTAATTTGGAGAGTTTGGTATTGCATCAACTAATAATCCCCTAATCAAGATTTTTCTTATTTTCATCACTTGTCTGCTTGATATTGTATTGACACTGTAAGCAGAAATTCTGTTTTGGTCACTCGTAGGATAAAGGGTTAAAGCTATCGAGCAAGTTTTGCAGTTGTGTTCTGAACATTAAGATCATGGTAATTATGCAGATAGTAAGTGTATTTAAGTAACAGAAAAAAGACCAGACTGCGCAAGAATACCTGATTTCCCAACTGAAATTTCCTACAGTGTATTCGGTTCGACGATGGAATAACCATTTTAAGGCTCTCAACCCCCAAGAGTGACTTTCATCTAATTTCTCCTTCCAAAATCACCCCTGAATCAAATATTACGTTCACGAGAATAAAGAAAATGATAACAAACTTGAAAAGCTCTCGACTTTTAAACAAATACTCTTTGTCAGCTCCTTAGGAAATGTATACAGAACAGTATGGAGAATATGCATACTGATGTTAGAGTAAGACAAGGGAAAGATCAAAACATAGAAGTTGTGTCGTGATCCAGTTTATGATTTCTTGAATACTGCTGATACTCGCGGTAACTTCTCAGAACATACGTGCCACAGAGATCGTGGCCGAGGTAGAATCCCGAAAAAGTAGACGCTTTTTAGAAATAGTGCTAGTTAGAGGAGCGGTTAAAAGCGTCTGTCAACAATTAAATCCGTAAGAGCCCCACGTCACGAAGGAACAGCAAGACACGCTTAGACGCCTGAAATGAACTTTCCACAAGATTCTCCCAAAGGTGAAAGGGCGTCTCCTCTGATAATGACGGACCTTGCCTTCTCCGGGAAACACTAAGATGCTAGTCAAACGCCTCTGTTTTTGTATAAATATAGGAACAACGACAACTTTCAACGTTGAGAGCCATAGATTACAAATGAACTTTTAGCATCGTGAGCGCTAGGTAATAAGCGTTCCCCTTATACTCGTGGTGGTGACGGTCTGCGTATACTGGTAGTTATGACGGGTCTTAACGGTCAAGGAGTTTCTAACTTGCCATGAGACGTCCTCCTTTTATTCGCTTCCTTTCGTGGAAAGAGAAGGAAAAGGACAGGCTGCAACAGGCTGACATAAAACTGAGTTTCGAGCGTGAGCCCTTCTTTCATCGCTGAAGAAGGGCTCACGCTCGAAACGTCATGATCAGCTTTTAAACTCTTTACCGTGGCCAATTTACGTTATCAACTCATTTGATAGCACTTAATTACCCAGTTATACTCTCCCACCGACGCAGCACCACAGTTTCTTAAGAAACCTACCTCCTTTATTCTTGTAACATAACTCTGACTTTTGGAAAGCCATGTAGATTTAATTTCTGTGAACTGTCAGAGAAAAAAAATGGAGAATTTATCACCCGGAATGGAAGTGACGTTTTCTGAGAACAAGTTTGGAAGCTCGTGCGAATAGAAATCAAATTACTACAAATAAAAGGAACTTTTCACGCAGAAATGGGAGAAAAGTGAAAAAAAAAAGTTTGAAGACTCAGTTAAAGTATGGAATTAAAAATTCTGGCTTCAGAGATCTCTTATTTAAAACACTATCCCAGCCGGCGTCGTTGTGAAGACCAAAATTCAATAATAATTCCATACATAACAAATTGAAATTACTTATTTCGACTTTTTTATTCTCTTGTTATTTATTTTTGGCTTCCCAAGATTTGTTGATGTATAAACTTGCAGCATTTTCACGAAAATTCTCAACATTCGCGAATTGAAAATCATTTCTATCCTGGAATGCTTTGTTCACTGAAGTTAACGATTGAAAGCCTAAAATTCTGAAATTTCCGCTGACAAAATCTTTACAGTTTTGAAGTTCATAATGCATTCAGCATGGAATGCGAAAGTCGTCACCTCACATCTTAATCAAACATGGTATTTTACTTCAAAAGCGACTTGAGATGCAAAACTAGCCACTTCCCAATAATTTATTTCTACAAAATTTCATATTTATCTCGCTTAGGGTAGTTAGCTGAATGAATTCACTCTCTACGGACAGTCTGCAGCAAATATTCTCGAATTATGGACGCGGACCGAAACCGAAACAAATATTTGTCTAAATTTACGGCTCTCTAAACGTTCACATACGCTATCCATTTTGCCAAACCTTTGATAGGATCTGTAGAATATTAACGCTTCTATAAAATAGCTTTCAGCTGAGTTTACTTAAGCACACCTTCATATTAGGAATAATTTAATTCATCCATTCTAGTTTCTTTCTTTAAACTACTAAAACCTAGTGGGAAGTCTTTTGTTTATCTATGCATGTATAGGAAGGACTGTATTCGACATTGATTCATCTTTACCGTTGAAAGCGATTTTTAGATGAAAAATTTTCGCTTCTACCCTCAAAATCGAGGAGAAACATATCAATAAATACGTTATTTATAACATAAGGAACTCGGGATACACGGGAATAATATTTTTAAGACAGTCTACAAGTGAATTATTTTATTTTTAAATACCTGCTTGGACCGGCCGTCGAGCCATTTTGTTCGTTAGCACATGCTTCTTCAGACATCCCGTGGTGATTTTAATCTGACTTATTTCTTCGTGAGGCGTAATTTGTTCAATTGTAAGACGCTTATCCGCTTGATAAATATTTACTTAGAAGGAAGAGCGACTATAAATTGAAGCAGAAACACGTTAGAATGTAGTATCGTAATAATTCCACTTTAACACGCGAAAATTCGTTATTCGGCGAGCTCGATTATGCAAATTATATTTGCACCTGACACGACTTGCATACATTTATCAGATAATTCCAAATGGTTACTTGTCATACTAACGTCAACTTGTTGAAACCTCATCGCCATCAAGGTCTAGGAAAACAAAACAAAACAAAATAAAAATAATTCCACACAACCGAATATTATCTGTAGTGAATTACAAAGTAAACTTCACTTTTCTTTAGGTTTACTGGTGCAATGAACGACAGGTTTCTGACCAATCAGGGCGCCCGTAGTATCTGTAGAAAATCTCTTTCGTTTTTATGATACAATTTTTTTTCTCTTCCTCTTCCCACCCCCCTCCCCCCCCCACTTTGCACTATCTTTGTATTCACGCGCGATGCGCGTGATTTCACATTTTAGCCAATCACGTTTAAGAACTCTAACCTTATTATTAGAAAACCGACGTGTATTTTAGGTAGTTTCGGAGTCTTTTTATTGTCGCGAAATGATGCGGTTCATTTACCAAGTTTAATACATATTTTCTGCGGAGTTTGGACTTCAGCCTCTTGTTACGTAATTTGATTTTTTTACAGTATCTCAGTTGATAAATAAATGAAGAATTTCCCCCAGCATTTCGTCATGTTTTTCTGATAATTGGTTGCTGATTTTAATGAGATTTCGAAATATTCCAATTAAAAAATATCTTAATCCAACAAAATCCGACACATATTTTTCAAGCTGAGCACTGTTGGAAAAGACGTAACACAGCTCACCAAAAAATCATGAGGATGTTTAAACTCTTTACCAGGGTTTTCTCCCTTCGATCTCCGACCGGATGATGGGGTGTGATCCAGGAAACATGGTCTATGGTCATTTTGTGACGTTCGAGGAATGAAGATTTTGCAAGACAAGTCAGGTATCAGGAAGAACAAAAATTTATTTATTATCAGTTTCATTGAAATAAAATCTGGCCCAGCGATTTACCATGCTTTGAATGTAACGTAAATAAAACGAATGTTGTTAAACAACTGTACATCTAAATTAGTCTTTCTTTTTTAAAGAAAACAGTTTGAAGACAGGAGAATGCTTAGTTGCTGTGAAATGAAAAGGCGCAACTTCGAGATAACTTTTTGAAATTCATAACTTTTTTTCTTAATAATCGGTAGGCTCTTTAATTTTTTTGGGCTTTCCATACTTTCCGAGATATCAATTCAATTAATATTCGACGCTAAAATATACAGATCTTTTTTCTTAAATTCCTGTAAGCATTTTTTTTTAAAGCAGAATATTACTTTACCACACAAGTGCAACAGTTTTTACCAAGAAGAAAGTGTGAATGAAAATAAATACTGAGGATATGTATGTTACCAATGAAAGCTTTGGAGGTGATACAGAAAAGGTAAAGTAAAAAATTCGGCAACAAGATGCTGCTCAAATTGTCAACTTTCCTTCCCTGCAACAATGTTTATCTACTCTTTTAAAACTCTGGTAGAGAGAATTTTTTGGACTGTCTTAATCCTCTAATGATCTCCATAGCTCAAGTTTGTAAGAACTAAACTCTAGGTAGTGGTTAGCTGTAGATGTATGCCATAGTCTAAGCATACATGGCTCTATTTTATGTCAACTCCATAAACATTTACTCTCTACATTCCTGGCTTGAACTAAGGATCTAGTTTTACCAGTACATCCAGATAGTAACTGTATACTTCAAGATAATAATGAAAATTTGACTCTGATCCAGCATTCTCCCATATTTTAAGTAAGACAGGTAAAGGAAATTTCCAGGTAGAGCATTCGTTTTAACTGTTGAATTTTCAAGAATTCCTTGCACTTTTAGAAATTTTAGTAGGTAATAAGGTACTACAGGTGGTAAATTTCCCAGTTACCTCTTGAAAAGGAGAACACTGCTAATCACTGTAAAGGTTCAAAGCTATTAAATTTGACTCATGGATTCTTATGATCCATGGCTTTCACAATTTATACTTGGCAGTAAACCAAACAAATAAAACAACACAGACTTTACAATAAAAACACAGAAACAAAGTTTTACATGCATAAAAAGTTACATAAAAAGAGCAAAAATAAATCAATCCAAAAAACACAATATTTTTCGCATCAGCTTGTCTTGTTGACAAGTGAATTCTCAATGTCATTTATAATGAGGAACGATAGGCCCCAGAGTAAAACAAAAATCTTAAAAAAATCTTTTAGATAAATAAATTAACCCCAGCCCATTTTGTGAAATTGGTCTTTGTAAAATACAATAACATTCAAAAGCTGTAACAAATCTTGACCAGTATGACTACATGAACTGCGAATTTGAGCATGTTAAGGCAAACCCCATTCAAATGCACAATATATACAAATAGCAAATTTTTTTTAAATAATTAGTGTACAATCTTTGTAAGCAGCATCAGTGACTCTTGGTTGCCCACATTATATCATACTCTTTTCAATAGTCTGTCCTTTTTCAAATAAATTATCTCATCTCTTCAATACACATAGTAGAAGTTTGATGCACCAGGATTAAGATAGCTCTGCATATGGCGTGACTGTTCCACTGCTGCTGTCACCCGTTTATTAAAATCACCATGAAGAACATCTCCGCCTCGTGGAACTCTATAGAGGAACCCCTCCACACCAAGCATACACAGGCCTTTCCCATTCATCAAGAATTTATCTGCTGTTATATCCCTTATGCTGTATCTCTCTGTTGCCCATTTCAGCCATTCCATCACTTCCCATTTATTCCACATTCTTGGATCTAAATGAGATAATAAGAGACTAAGTAACCCTTTACACCATAACATCAGAATGCATATTCTCCAAACTGCTGTTAATACATTTCCTAAGGTGCTGACAGAGAGAATTTGTAAAACAATCCAGAGCTTCTTAAGTCAGTGGTCATTACTTTTAGTTTGTGACCTTAATGCTTGATTCAGGGGTGATATTGTCAAGGGAAATTAAAATCTAGTCACTTTTAGGCACCAAAGGGTTAACATCTGGTCCCAAGAAAGACAGTCTGCCTTTATTCAAAAAAACTTTCTAGTTTTTACTAGAATCTATCTTTATCAAGGAAAGAATCACTAAAAAATTGAGGCAGAACTGATCACACTCTTTTCCTGAACATTGTATATGTCTGTATACATACAAAATGTTATCCTTTGTTGAATTGCTCTTGATACACCCCCCACCCCCAAAAAAGTAATAATATATTGTAATAATAATAATAATAATAATAATAATAATAATAATAATTTCAAAGCCATCACATTTGTATGTTCAGTACTGAAATACTCTCCCCTAATATTAAGCTGAATGGGTTAGTGATAAAACAAGCACAAGCCTGGAATCTGATATTGCAAATTAATTCATAACTTAATTAAAATACTACTTTTCCTTAGACCTACTAATTGTAATCAAATAAAGACAAGAGTAAAGAGATCAGAAAAAAATATCAATAAAAACTGTGTACAAAGAGGTTTCAGCACAGAAATCTAAATCAATGTTGCCATTACTAGATAATTTTACACAATCTTCACACACGATATTATCACCCACACCTAATGATTTGTATACATGTAAATGTGTAACAATAACCAGTTTTTCTGCATTTAGCAAAATAATGCAAAATGTTTTTGTGTTTTGTGACGGTTGAGGAATCATTCATATTAAAAAGGATTTCTTTAATTTTCTTCCTTACCAGATGGCACTCTGGGCTGTTCAAAGTTAAACACATTATCTTCATCATCAATATCTGGTACGACACAATCTTCAGATGTTGATGTGCTACCTTTCTTTCTTGTTGGAGACGGAATGTCTGGGGAAAAAGACATTGTGAAATCAGCAGTGAACACTGGCAGAAGCAACAATATTATTTTAAACATTTACATACCTACTGCTGTAATGTCTCCTTAAAGTACACTGCTAAATCATTTATTAAGATCATGAAAATATATGAAATGACCCCCAACCTAAGAAGCTTTGATCACTGAATGAATTCCCCTGTCAGTACCAGATGAAATGTGTAGAGAAGAGTATGAAGGATATGGATACTGATATTAGGGTGAAAATGGTTAAACTTAAGTAGGAGCATTAAATATCTATCAAAATTATCAAACACAAGCATTCAGACAAGGGATCTTTGCATTAAGCCCAAAAAGGTTTATTGAGAGCTCATCCCCCATAGGAAACATTTTAAATAAATTAGTTATTGTTTACAAAAAAAAGTTGAATGAGATTGATGGACACTATGCTTTTAACATATCAGTCTCACAATTACACTAAGAGAAAAGAGTACACCCAGAGATTTTGTCTGTCCACCTGCTGGAGCTTTGAGAAGAAACTAATTCAGTGAATAGGATAGTTTAGTATCATGAACTGAGTTGATCACATAAACTGGCCACCATAAAGAATTTCTAAGCTGACATTTTAAACCTAAGCCCTTTGTCAGAGCAAATGATAACTTACTGCACAGTCTTGTACATTAATAAAAGAGCAAAGTTTTCAGTTCAAAGTGATGCCTTACCACAACAGTAACTACTCAGGTTTTTCAATGTGAAACTTCTGGCTCAAATCTAACTTTAGCTTTATTGTGATAAAAACTGAATGACACATAAATGCCTTGAAACAATTCCTTTTCAACTATCTTGTAACAAAATTACATTTTGAGGAGGGAGAGGTTAGGGAGAAGAAGTCCCTGAGTACTACTCCCTCTAAATACACCTATGATTCCACACGTGGTGGAAAATTCTATGACACATTTGCCTGTAGGCCAATACTATTTAACTGACAATTAAGGTATGTGCTTAAGCTAATTGGCTAAGTATGCTTTTAACGCAAAAGAAAAAACATGTTATAGTGATAAAATCTGTCACTTGAAGGAATCTATGTCTTTCACAATAGTTCCTTGTGACATGTGTAGTTAAGATTCTATTTTTGTACTGTTCTTTGCATATGAACGAATATTGGTTCCAAGAACTCCACAAATTTACGTCAGTTCTTATTTAAAGAAACACAGTGGAGTTGGGAAAATATTGGACTAGAGGAAAGACGTGGCTTTTTTTCACTTATAGCAATATTGTGTTATCAGCAACATTTTACATACACCCCCACATTTCCTTTCAAATAAATACATAGAAAAAGATATGATATTGAGTTCTTCAAATTGATTGAGTAATTGCTGTTGGTGACCCTGATAAATAATGGAAACCACTACAGATGTTTGCTAAGTGACCAAGTGACCAGTGACCAAGACAGAATTTCTCATTACAATATTGATACAATATCAAGGAGACAAGTGATGAGAATACACCAAAATTTCAATTAGGTGATTACAACTTGATCTAACACATAATTCTCCAAAGGAACATCAAAAGAATTGCATAACAGACAGGCGCAAGAATTTCTGATGAGATCTTAAGACCAGAGGGGTTATGGCAAAGTCACTTCCCTCCTGAAAAATACATCTTAGAGTTAGCCTCAGTGCACACATCATGCACAATCTAATTTACATCACTTGTTTGCAGACTTCAAACAACAGAATCCAAAAATTAAGGCACTTGAGTATCACTGACCATGACTATTTTTTCTCTTTTGTCGCCAACCCTTTGTTTTATTTCAGAGGAGTGTATCTAGAGTTTTCGTTACCCCTCCCACTCACTAATGAAACATTCAATTCAATTTCTCAGACAAAAAAATTATAAATGAAAGTGAAAGACTTAGACTAGTTTCACTTCCTCAAGAGCTGCACAGGGAGCACTTCGACTTGGTTTTAAGCTGTGATTTAAGTAGCGGAATTGAAAGTATTTCCTTCACTGGTGTAAGAACGACAATAAAATCCTAGTATTTCCCATTAAAATAAGAAATAACTAACTTGGATTTGATCAGTATCAAATTTTTTTTTACCTCTCTGTAGCAATTAACTATCGAAAGATCCGAATCAAATAAAATTGGAAACAGGTACTGATTTTCACTTCATTTTCTCTTGAAGAAAAATAAATCACACTTCGCTAATTATCAAGTTAGGAGAAAACAAAAGATATTAAAATGAAAAGTTTCCACGCAAGATTAGATCGCTGCCCACACAAAACTATTACCCATGAGAAACGACATCTGCAATATTCTGAAAGAAAAAATCTTACTGTGGGTTTCGGTGTTGCTTGAACAAATATCTTGACAAGATATATCTCAGGCCGATCCAGTTTCTAACTTAATTCTACAGATAATACAGAAAAAAATAATCCGTCTCCAATGGCAGACAAAACGTAACCTTTAAAATAAACTTAGTCGTACAAATATGTACCAATAAGACAATTAAATTTGTCAAAACATATTCAACTCTTTTCGCCATCGTTTCGTTAGGCCATGGCAAAAGTTTGTGCATTCCTTCTACTGATTTATGTCTTGTACATCTGCCCTGTTTCCCAGGCAAAATAAATTGAAAGAAACCGCAAATAACAGGCATTCTTGTGGGCGTCCGGGAATAAAGTTTACCTCACACTGGAACAAAAAGTTCTTTGAGAGAACTATGACATAAATTTACACGGCGTGATTCCCAAAGCCTACGCAAATTACATTATCACTGAGAGATCTAATTACCGAACAATCTCTTCGAAAACAATACTTTTAAATCACTTTCACTAGCAACAACAGCATAAAGAGAAGATCCATGATTTGCGTGGTATTAACCCGATTTACTAACCTAGGAAACAAATCATTATTCATGACACAAAAACATTCATGTCATGACAGAGAACAAAACCCGCACACTGATAAAGTTCTCGAATACTTTAGATTGATACTTTACCTTGGAAATTAACTCGAATATCAAGTTGGGTATCTTCCATAACTCCCTGCTGTCCTAATGTGAGATTGTCTTGAAGCTGAAGAGCGGAAAAGAAGCAAGTATTGATCTAAAAGTCATATCCCCGGGAGGTCATCACACAATATACTAACAACGCTCATTTATGCCGCGAATAGTCTGCGCGTCACGTTAGAAATATAAGATTGCATTGTTAATATCGCCAAACATATGTGTGCATGAATCTTTTCAATATAACTTTCTTGAGCACGATCTTTACCAAGCTTATGCACGAGACTTCTAATAAGCGCAAAGCTCGCTTCAAGGAACAGTTTCGATCCTTTGTAGCATGTGGGAGTGCATTTCGAAATACATTTCGAAAGAAACTCGAACGCAGCTTTCATCGTTTATTGCTTTGCAGCTGATTCAATAAAATTTAGTGGTTAGAAAAATTTAGCCAGGAAATAAGACGACGAATTAAACCTGAGGCAATCAGGTAAAGCTTTGAAGGCACGCACCACTTCAGCGTGACTCTCATGCGCGATTAGCTTTGCATTGTCCTCGATCGCGCGCGGACATGAAAAAATTCCATTCCGGCATGCAGTTTCTAGCACATACTACGGAACATAAGCTACCAACCGGATTTCCGTGAAAGAAAACATCTTGTTCTCCAACAGTAAAACCCTCTTGCGCCTCTATCATTTGTTTCAGCCTGAAGACCGTTAAGGAAAGATGAATTCGGAAAGGAAACGACATTCGCGGCGTGCCATCGTCGATGAGAACTCTAGGAAAAGGAGCAAACATGGAACCTAGCCAATTACTACAGCTGCACCAAAAGATTAACTCTGTAAAATGCTAAAAACAACCTCAGAAGAACAAAAACAAGGATGGTGCTAAAGCTTACCGAATGGCAACAGGATCGCTCATTGTCTCGGAACAATTTCCTATATTGAAATTCGCAAATCAAAGCAGTGTAATGCAGGCCGCGGTCTTTCTGCTAGCGACACCAATCCGACGCGATCAATGCTTTAACAAGACGTATTGTCAAAGATTGAACGAAACTCTGCTGAAATATAAGTTCAGCCGCCGTTCGTCAGGATCGTTGCGTAGAATCCATTTCGTGCGCTGTTTCCTTTACTCCAAGCTGATCCAACGACTATTGTCATGTTATAATAAGCAATGAAATCATTGCTCCGTATTTTAAGACCCAGGAGGCCGTCGTCCTGGAAACATCAAGCCCTATTGTTGTCGGCCTGCCTTATTTGGTTGATACCTCCCTCGCGATATCGTCATCGTTCCAAATTTGGAATTTGGTTTCACGAGATTTGCGTGCCGATGACGGCACGCCTAAGGATCGGGTCACGAAGATCTTCCGAGAAATGCCGTAAAGTATGCGAACGCTTTTCCATCGATATTAATTTACAAATGTCACGCGCTAGTTGTGTGCTGAAACATTCTGCACATGAGAATCAGGGAGGAAATGTCTCGGCGAACATTTCATATCCCCCTTTCCACTCGCATAATTGTTCTTTAATTGATTTTGACCTTTGCCAAGCAAGTCGCCCTTAGGACTAACTTGAAATCGAGATACACGCTAAGTTGCGTGAGGGAGCATAGCTTTCCAATAACATATTTGAATACATATCAGCCAATATCGTCCTTTTAAAAATAACAGAATAAAACCCTTTCATACAAAATAGGAATATGACTGTTTAATTTCGGGTAGGTAAAGGCTATATTTAGAGAACCCTTGAAAATACAAAACAGCTGAGTGTTTATCATCCAATTCATAAGCGAACGATGAAATGCGTGCCGGGCCGGTCAAGTTTCACGGTTCAAAGCGTTTTTCTGTCTCCATTCAACAGACAGAAATGGGGAAAAAATTAAATATTTATGACTGTAATGTGCGTTACATCAGGTTCGTCAAAGCAACGCTTCTATCTCCGATTGCTCTCGGTAAAAAATTAACAAATCTTTAAAAACAGTTTGAGAAACGACAAAAATTCACACAGGAAGGAAAAACCTCCCTGCAAACGTGCCATCCTTAAGCTCACCACTTTGTTGAGGAAGCTTAACATAATGCTGGACAATTTCACGTCTCTTAACATAGTTAAAGTATCATTCTTTTGCGTGCAATGTATCGGTGTACTCTCTCAAGTTGAGTGAAATTGTTGACAGCTGCTTATCCAATAACTACCCAAGCACGTTTCAACTTTACACAAATATACAACAGTACGCTGTTAACTTGAACCACTTCCGTATTTATTCATTCATTTTGAGATACAATAAAAAGGCATTAGTATTTCTTTTGTGCCCTTTCAGTTTTCATCTCATTTCCAAGTTCAATCAAATTGAAAATGCTGTCTCGCTTCGCAACCTTGACGAAAATACTCAAGTACAGCATTTTTCACATAGATCTAGCCACTTCACTAGAGAATACTCTCCAGGGGAACTACGCGTTCAACTTCACCACCTGAGCTGTCACAACGTTCAGTGATTAAACTTCCCGACAGTTTCGACTCTGGACATTCAACACTATTTCGCTTTCTTGTTCTTGAGAAGCGCTTGCCTCAGTGCAAACTGAAAAAAGGCAAGAAAAGGATAAGAGAAACAACCAAGTTACTCAAAATAAATACGACTACTTTTTCGTTTTCATGTCTTCATCTGATCAGGGAGAGAGACGAGAGAGTGCCAAAGCGGAAGAATGTCTGAATACTCCTAGTAAGACTAGGGACCTCTCTGAAAAACAATTCTTGACAAAAAACACTATCAGTATAACGCACTTAGCATTTTTCTTATATTGGCGAAGTTTTTTCGAGTTTTTTTTTTTTAAGGAGCGTTACTGTACTGACAAGGACTGGCAAAATCTGTTGTGTCTGTTAAAGAAAAAATAATGCTTAAAAGAACCAACCTGCTTATCTCGAAAGGAACGTTTGTTTTTCCCTCTAACATCTTTGTTATGACGCATCATCATGAAATTCTTGTGTTTCCTTTTCTCCTGCAAATGTCCAGAAAAGTTGGTTTTCATAAAATGGTCTTTTTTTTCTTAATACATTCTGAGAAACTCTTTCTTTGAATTGCTCCAAAATGTTTGTAACGAAAAACAGTCTCACTGACCTTGTTTGATGTGCTAGCAAATTGATTTAGACGCTTCTTTGAAGCCTTCTTTGAGCCGAATTTTTCTCTACCTTGTCTACCAGCCTGAAAAAAGAAAAATAACGAGTATGTGAATTTTAACTGTATTGAGATTTTCTAAGCCGGAGATTTGGTCAGTTACAGAAGGGGTGCTATTCTCATAAACCACTATTGCTGGGATAGACACGTGATCCATCATCCGTTCATCAGGGAAATAACTTGCACAAACTTTCCAACACTGCCACCTGGTAACAGCGTAAGGAGCGAGTAAAGCAATAATCCTCGCAGGAGAGGTCTAGTTTAAGCAGATTGCAGGAAAGAAGCCCTTGAAAGAAATTCAGGCTTCGATGGGATTCAACCCTGTGCCTTCCAGATACTAACTGGGCGCTATTATCAACTGAGCTACGGTTCCACATGTTGGAAACGGGGAACTTTAAGAGGATTCCTCTATTCCTCTTCCCTGTGGAGGAATCTGATCATAATTTCTAAAAATATTAAATCTTGTGTAAAGAGCCTGTAGCTTTCGAAAGTCAGAAAGCAACGTTTGTGTCAACCAATATCTACTCTAGACTAAGACAGGAAGCAAACTTGGTGATTAGGAATGCGCAAACTGAGAGCTTCACTTAAAACGCATTTGAACCTCTCTAAATGACCAACCTGAGGTCGCTTCAATGAGATAAGCTGTACAAATCTTTAAGTTCAGTGCATGCACGTCAGAGTATTTTCGAGGAAAAAAGAGGATTTGAAGATATCTTCTGTCCATTTTGTAAAGTTTCCATCAGAAGAAATGCGGAAACCATAAGATCCGTTCGTGACTCTATTTTTTTCCTTTAATTTTTAAATCCCTATTCGCAATTTGTTGACCGGCCGGTCTCACACTTGATCAATATCAACCACTTGTATATGTCTGAGAACTTATAAACGCAAAAATATCGTCATCACTTTACAAACAGCTCACGATTATGACGACTAATTTTTCCGGCCCTTTCTTCAATGAACGTAAAAGTGAAAATACTGGAACCTTCATTTGCTCTTGAGGTATAATATCTTGATCACGATAAATGAAAAGGAAAAAATTTGCAAAACAAACACAGCAGTAAAAACGTGCCAACGCCGCCTAAGCTTTCAAAGTATTCCTGTCTGTTCATGCATGCAATGTTAGTGGCCACAAATCCAAGTATGTATGACTCCATTGAAAAGCAGACGATAGTGATTTAGTTCTTGTCTGAGTCGAGATCACGCTAGTTTCGTATGGTATTGGCAGGTCTCTAAATAAAGTGATTGACGTAATTATTTTCGTAATTTACAAAGAGCAGTGCGGATCTATAACAAAACCTAATCCCCAACCGCTTTGTTCGACGGTTATGCATGTTACACGAATCAGTGAAATTCATATTAACAACAAGACGAAATATTTTCAGAAGTCTTTCTTTTAGACTCTTATTTTATGCGGAAGAGTTGGAACCTGTTTGCTGTGTATCCAACCGGTGGCATGTGCGTCATCCAAATTCCCCCTTGAATCAATATCTTTACACTTAAGACACGGCTTCCCAAAGGGAAATGTTTTTCAAAGGTCTCAAACTGTTCTTCCTGTAGTGATGTCATTTAAGAAATCCAAATGACCTCTCAAGGAAGCTCACTCAAGTTTGACGTATTTTGAACATTTTGGCTTCATCTTCCAGGCTCTTCAATTGAAATCTGTGTCATGATCTCCGCCATATGGTTAAATTTAAACATTTTATTAATCTCCTTCCCAAGCACACAACCATTCACGAGGTTTCTTTCTATTAAAAGCCAATGATGTAAAAATAGCACCAAATGCTGTGACAAAGGGCGTAATTTTAACTCAAATCAGCCGTTAACCCCGACTGTGTCATCGACATATGCTCGTGGTAAACTAATCCAAAACAAACATTAGACCGACGAGCTTCCAAGGCCTTACATATGATCGAATAACAGAATAACAGGCAGGCATCAGGAAGAGGCTACAGATTCTACATTGATACAACGACAATTTATGTTCCACTCCATTTGCCATCAGAATACGATGAGACAGTGAAGTCATTGGAATCATAGAAACGGTTTAAAAAAATTTCTTTTAAGAAGTCTTGGGATGAGCAGATCTTTTTGCAACACAAGGAAGCTGTACATAAAATCTGGGAAATTTCCCGCTGTAAGTGCAGGAAGTTCATGCGATAACCCCACGTGTAAAGAGGAAATGTTTAACTCTTTAACTCCCAGAAGTGATTAAAAAATAAAACTTCTCCCTACAATATCCATACATTCTTTAGCAAACAGGTAATCAGAATATTCAAACTTATCAGGTAGAAGCTGGCATCTTGATCTAGCACCAAGTTCTCAAAACTAATATACAAGGAAATGTGTAGCTGCTACAGGGGAGAATTAACAATAAGATCTTGGGAGTTAAAGGGTTAAGCTTGACGTTTTCCCTCACCTATCTTACAATGTTGACCCCAATCTTGCAAAAGCTGCTGGTGTTTTACTTTAAAAATGCGACCCTTCGATCTGTGCATTACGGGAAAAGCAGCCCAAATGCGCAAAGTCTGTAGTTTGCAATCGGCGTAAACTTCCCTCCACTAAGGAATATCACAGCTACCTCTCTTCAAGTACCATATCTCTTTAATATCTCTCTCTTCCCACCCCCCCCCCCCCCCCCTTACATGCTTAAATTTTGTGGTTTCCCTTAACTTTGACGATTTCTCTCTTCGGCGTGAGTTGAAGAGATCGTTCTATACTCCAGTGAAACACCCCCCTCCCTCTGATGCAACAGAATGCTACAAAATTACAAAATGTTAACCTGGGTATTCGTGTGTACAAAGGACGGGGGGAGGAAGAGGGGTTTTTGCCCAGGGGTCCAACCTTTTCCCAGTTATTTTCCACTTTTGACCGAAAGTTAATCCTTTCGTGTACCATTTTTCTAAAAGAGTGCCCTCTTATAGTTCCTGTTTACTTCCTTCATGTTTCTCTTGGTATAAGGGTAGGTTAGGTGCCGGGAGAGGGTGGCGGATAAAATGCTAATTTCAAGCCCGCGGGTATTTATTGATGACGGGAAACGAGTCACGCTACACTTCACCTTTTGAAACACGTCCCGGTTACTCAACTCCGCGAGTTCCGTTTTAGCAGAGCAGGAGAATACTTCTGCTACCGCTAAGTACTTATAACCTGTTCCTGTTTACTACGCGAATGTCTTACTCGCAAATCAACGGCAAGCGGCAAATCGTGGAAAATTCGAATTCATCGGGCAATAAAAATTCCACATAATAAGTTTCTAAACTAAAAAACGGGCACAACTGACGATAAACGGCGGATAAGCACAAGATAATCACAAGAAAATCACGACTTGGACAAGAAAGACTCTTTTCAAAAGCTAAATGGAATCTAATTGCAACATGGGGGGCTACGGCAAACGAAAGCAAGAGTTCCCGAGGAGAACAATTTTTCTTTTTCAAAATTTAACTAAAAATTTCAGAGGGATATGTTACTCATATTCAAAGATAATTACGTAACACAGGAGCCCAAGTAATGGGCTCCTGCGTAACATCACCAAACAATGCAATCACCTCCGCGCGCGTATTACGAGTGCGGCATGCGTTTCCACACGCGTTATCGCGCGCGCGCCCACCATGTGAGCTTCATCTCATGTTAAGAGACACAAAGGAAGTTGTAAGCCATACTATCAGGCAGGATTAGAACACGCCTTAATCGGGTTACCAGCGGCGGAGCATGCAAAGGAACTCTTAACACAGGAAAGCAACTTCTACCAGCAGTTTAGCACAGCGCTCAAGATTCCGCTTATGAAAAGGAACCACTGCGATTTCCTTAATTAAAAACAAATCGTGACTTCCAAAGAGTATTGTGCAAAGATGGACAGAGATAGCACACGTACTACCGTGAAGCAATGTCTGCAATTTCCTGCGCAAACTGTGCCGCTGTGAAGAATAAAAGCCTTCATGCTGCACGTTTAGAGAATAACAAAAAAAAAAAAAAGCGTTAATATTTAACACATCATCCTGTTTGAAACAACAAATCTACAAACGACAATTACAAAAACGAGCAAGTCGCCGACTGAGACCACAAGTGAAATTCGAAACGGAAATAGAGATCAGTGAATTTAAACATCTTGTTAGAGACAACGACAAACGCCAAAAATAACCCCTAGGGAGCTTACTTTTCCTTTATCATTAAACAAACCCTGATTCAAACCCCTAGTAGTCGACAACTAATGCAGATATTTTAGTCCGTGTGCACTGACGGCTGAAAGCAGACGGTGAAAAAATTCCCTCGACCGTTTTCTGATCGCCATTTACGTCATGTTTGACCTTTATCAGTTGGTGTTCTTTAAGTCAACTTGAGTGATTTCGGGGTTCTTGTTTCTTTGGAAATAAGCGCATCTAACGATCATTGCCAAAGTTCAGGTATTCAAAACGTTTGTCATTCCAAAACTTGCATATTTTACTTCTCAGTTGGTACGTAAGCTATAATTGGTCAATTTAACGACACGTATTTCACTGTGCGGCCTGCTATATTCAAAAATTGGTTGAATTGGAATCTTCCCCTTCTATTTTAACCCTCAGATATGATCAATATCTTCAGTTACAAACCTCGTTTTCTTGGGTCGTACTGTAAGTCACGGAACCGATTCAGTTTTTGCCGCTCACATTTGTGACCCGCGCGCTTGGTGCTTAGGCCATAAGTCCGAGTGGAAAAGAAAAGACACGGTCCCTAATTTACAGTATGGACCTTCAACTCAATTAGTGAGAAGGATTCAATAAAAAATTTTTTACGAAGATACTTTAAAACAATGCAGTAAAATGATGTATGATTCTGTATGGAATGGCTACGAAAACGTTAAAAGCCGGTGGTTTAAAGTTGCCTCATCTACAGTCTATATGAAGACACATTCGTTGGTAACGAATCACATAATCCCTTACCCTTTAGCAATAATTATGATTGGTCCTAGACGACATCGAAACTTGACAAAATTGTGGCTCTTGACGAGAATCGAACCATTTTTTCCCTGGACAACGGTTAAGTTTTTCTAATATTGACCTATAGCTTTTCGAAGGCCTTTTTCTTAACTTGCAATTTACCTGTAGAGCTAAATTTGTCACACCACATCTAAAGGTCGAACAAGATGAATTTTCACTTAAATACGCCTTCAGCGTCATTTGAGTCGAATAAAGAGTGGATAACGCTATCCAACAGATAAATCGCTATCCAGAGGATAACTATTAAGAAACCGTACTGCGCTATCCACCGGATAGTGATTTATCCAAAGGATAGCGTTATACAACCTTTGAACAAACGGGGCCAGACATCTCGAATAAGTGGCTTAAGTTCGGATCATACTGGCATTGCGTTTAATTCTTTAACACTTCATTCCATAAGAAAGACTGACATCTAATTCTCCTTAAAATATTACCGTTGAATGAAATATAGAGGTCTCAAGAATAAAGGGAATGATCATCAGTTACAAGAAGCCCCTGATTATCCAACAAATTCTCTTAGTCAGTACCATAGGAAATGTAAAGAGAACACAGAAGAGAATAACAGTATTGATCTACCGTTAGTTCCTGACTACTTACAATCACGGTCTCGAGTCTGGATTCTTTATCGTGTTTCCTCTTCTTGTGAATATTTTCGATGTCTCCCACGGAAATAAGTTCGTTTCTGTGAAAAGAGGTGAAAATAAACAAATAAATGAGCTAAAGAATATAAAAGTACCCAAATAGTCAAACCAACAAACCTAAAATACAGGCGAATAGAATTACACATGAAAGGAAATGAGTTGGTAAATAAACCAGCGCATAGCACAGCGGTCAAACGTCGAGCATGCGCTTTTTTCCCGCGCAAAATTTTCAAGGAAAACATAGGAAACAACCGTGGTCTTGCAAGATAGTTGAAACGTTCATAGAAATCTGTAAAAGAAACAACACCAGGGAAAAGGGAAACTCGAGACTTCCAACTCACAGCAATACAGGTATCCAGCAGATTTAGCCTGTGTATTGAGTGCGAATGTCCGAACTACTAAGATACTCTGAAACAAACAATAAGTAGCACCGGGAACATCGGGTCAAAATTGGGTCTAGATCGTAATTCTGTTGTGACACTCACTCACTCACTCATCTCGACGAAACATGTAACTTTGCCTCCTATAAGAGGTAGTAGCCACAAAAATGAGTGTGCCAGATGTTTTTTGTTACCACCCCAATATACATTAAACTGTCGTCTCCACAGCTCATAGATATTTTATTATTCACAGAGAAATACTAACCTTTCAGCTGGCTCAGTGGTGTCTGAAGTCCTCTTTCGCTTCTTACCCGCTTTGGGGTCAATCTGAAGTGCGATTTCACGCATCTTGATTTTCTTGAAGTCGTCATCTGTGAGAAACTACAGAAAAAGGGTAAACAATAGATATGCTTGGTGAAAGAAAGCCACAAATAAACACGAGAAAACAAACAAATAAACCCTTTATTTGATATAAGAGGCTCTATATCAGGACAAAGTCTCTGCTAATGACTATCGGGCACCTCTTTGGCTGTGGAGGCCTGTGGAGTTATCATGAATAACTGAACAAGTCTATTAAAGCAGCAAAAAACTGATGATATTTACATTAATAATATTGACTGAATCATGAGCGTCACAGGCTCGAGTCGTCATTTCGAAATGCAAATGAAGTCTTGGCTGATTTAAGGACGATGTCAGCAAACATTTTCATCTTATCTTCTGGTAATGTTTACTAGCCTTTGAAGCGGTGTTAACTCATAATACAGTTATACTCCGCAACAGCGCTTTGAAAAAAAAAAAAAAGGAAAATTGAGGAGAAATAACTGAAAAACGCAAGAAGCGAACAAAGTTTCTTACTCTTGACTGGCTTATTCTTGCTGCCTTGGTTTTCAAGTCTTCGCTTTCATCTTCTCCTTCATTCTCTTCGTTGCTTTCTTCCCCTTCCTCATCCTGCAGCTCATTCTGTTCAAATTGATTAAAGACAAAACATCTTTTAGTTACAGGGTGCCAACTGGGCATCAAAGATCATTACCTTAACATGTTTCTACGAGTGAAATTTTGACCCTGACAGGGCTATTTCCAATTGAGTGTTTATGGTACTGTAATCCGTGATTGCAGTGGTTTTGCTTTACGCTGCTTTGTGATTGGTCCAGAAAACTTGCGCCACTCTCTCAACCAATCAGACGCAAAACTAAGATCGATTTCGTCTTGGTCGCCCGCGTTTTCCCGCGCTTTAGGCAATTTGCTTGTGGCTACTTTGATTCTCATTGGTTCTTAAAGGTATTTTCCTTTCTTTTGATTGGTCGTTGTGATTACTTATGTTTTGATTTTACGACATTCAACCGTAAAGCGCTTGAACATGAACAAACTTATTCAACATCATATCTTGTATCAGTTAGAAAGAATTAATGACCACTATTTGGACGTCACTAATGCTAATCCTGTTGCATCAATTTAGTTTCTTGTTTTTCTTTACTGTAGGTACAATACACTACCATCTGAGTGAATTTATTTATTTGCGATATTGAGACAGGCTGGCCCCGTTCAGCTTTTAAAGCTGGTTACCATGGGGACCTGTATAAACAATAACAAGACCAGATCACAACACCGTAGGCTAAGTTCCCTACTCTTTGCGAGAAGTGTGAGGGTTCTTTAACGTCCCCTACTAACCAGTACAGAGAAGATGTAAGAGACGTGACCTGCAGTTTTTCGTCCTTACCCGAAGGGACTAAAATGTCCAACCATTTGCGGATGTTATAGCAAAAATAGCAAATTTTCCTCAGTTATTTTAAGACCCTGAGTGTTGGTCCGGTCTGGTACTTAAACCCTCGACCTGCCGCACGGCAGTCCGGTGCACTACAACATAAACTAACCAAGCGCAGTGTATAAAACTCTTTAAAACAGGAATGCATCTCCAGTAAGTTATTCTAGTACTCCAAAATTAGTTTCGCTTTGAACTTTTATGAAAAGTAACAACATAAAAGTGCAGGTCAACTAAAAGCAAACATTCAAACCAACAAATCTAAAATAGACAAACTGCACCTCTTCCTCTTCGTCCGATGAATGATAAATATCCACCCATTCACCATCGTCGTCATCATCTTCGTCACTCTCCCACCCGTCTAGGGGAAAAAACTCTCGCCGTTGTAGTTTTATAGTGTATACATTTACTTTTAGCTAGTAAAAGCACTTACAGCGTTAGATATATCTAGACCTCTGCATCTCTGTTTGTGGGAACCCAAGGCTATCACATAAGCTATGCCATACATAGACCGAAAAAGCCTTTTTACTTTTTTTTTTTCCTTATAAATTTTTTTTCTTATTGTTTTGGTTTTAATAGTACATTTCTAGGAGTGAAACTGAGGTTATCATTCCCACGACTTCCCCCTTTCCATCACTAATAATTTTGTTGAAAAGAAGAATGAACAACAAGTGATGTGACGCTGGATCTCTAATGAAATCAAATTTACCATGGTTTTCGTTATTGTTTTGCTTCTCTTCATCCTGATCATCATCAAGTACCTGTTGCAATTAAAGTATTGAATTGTTACGTACATCATTCATCAACTCACGTCGCGAGATCAGACTGACAATCGAGTGACAAAACAGTGCAGTGTCCTCCCCTCAAAGAAAATAACGGGAGGTGGGGAGGGTTGGGGGGCAATCCTCGATAATAAGTTAAATCTTAGCTTCTTGGCCTATTGGAGGGGGGAATTTGGGGAGAAGGTCAGTTTAACCCAAAACGAGGTGAAGAAGAACAAAATTTAGCAGGCATTAGAAGATTGTGGGAGGAGTGGCTGCGTTCAAGCTATCCAATTGTGAAGCTCGTGGGGTGAGGTGAACATCTACCGAGTCAAGTCCCCGTCGATGACAAAACATCACTCTGTCTCTTACAGAGTAGTCATATAATCACAATAAATACCAAGTCTTTGAATTATAATGTATCTCAAGGATCACTGTTAGAGGACAACAGGGTTTCGCAGTAACATTAAACCAAAATCCCACGGATGGTGCACAGGTTTCGAAATTCTGTAATCTCATCTACGCGAACAATTTACCTCTGTCCCTGGAACGAAGTCTGTTGTTTTTAGCTCCCCATACTGCTTCACTGTCATCTCTTTACTTGCCTCGGTTGGTTTGCCCTTATTTAGCACGAAAAAAAAAACAGATGAGCAAATTTTCCAGATATACACCGCTGGATAGAGCTCTTTTCAATAGTGTCGAATTAATCCGGCATTGCATTGGTTTTGTTTCATTTGGCTCTGTGATTGGTCCAGAAAACTCGTGCCACTCTCCCAACCAATTGGACGAAAAACTAAAACCAATCACGACTTGGTCGACGCGTTTTCCCGCGCTGGGAAAACGCGTCAGCATGGTGCTGACATGGAGCGTTTGTTAACCATCAAGAGCTTCTTAAGTCGATTATTATTTCTTTATTTCTCATGACTTTCGTGTTTGATTCATTAGTGATATTGTAAGAAGAAATTATACTTCAGTCACTCGTAGGAGTTGAAAAGTTAAGCACAGAATTCTTTACTTACCCTGTCTTTCTTGTGAAGAAGAGTTGGATTCACGGACCGAAAGAGCTGAATAAGCGATCGCGCTGCCATCATAACACCTGTGAATAACAAATCCAAATCATTATCACAATTTTATAATGAAAAACAAAATAGAGCAGTTCGCAAGGAATCACTGGAACGATAATCTATCTATCGCCTGGAGGGGGGGAGGGGTCGGAGGATTTTGGTCGTGTCACAGTAAAAATTTACCTGAATACTCTGTTGGCGACGACTGATTCCCCCTCTGTTCCCCTGACTGTGATTTCCCCCCCCCCCCCCAAAAAAAAAACCTCCAACCCTCTCAGTCCTCCATGATTTGAATGATATCTGGTTTCAAATCGCCAAAGGAACATTTGAGATTTCCCTGACAGGAGAGAGAGAGAGGGGCAGAGGGAACGTGTTTTGTAGGACAACTTACTTTTGTCTTTAGATGTCTTGTACTGCGCTAAATCTTGAAGTAACTCATCTGTCATTACTAAGGGACATCTTGCACAAACTTCGCGGACAGCGTTCAAACTAGATGGAAGAGTGCATCGTGTTATTAGCAGTCAGAGGAAGTTTGTGAGTTCTTTAGTGTGGAAGTATGTCGTTCATTTGAAAACTTCGCGTGTCTGTCAATGAAATGTCTTCTTAACAAACCTAGATAGCGCAACTGCTTTGAGAAAACAATCCCATAACAATCAACAAAAACCTGCAATAAAAAAATAACTAAATCGTCACCACAGCGACACACGACAGAAACTCACCCAACGGCCATTACTTCGTTAGAGTTCCTTTCAGTCACAAAATTATTTACAATCGCTTTTAAACCTGACTCGATAACCTGAAAAAAGAAAACGGACAAACAAACACGTAATTATAGAAAATAAATATCTCGAAAATAAATCTTTAGAAGGGCATACATGAATGAGAGAAAAGTAATTAATTACTTATAAGACGAACATGAATGTGAATAATGAAATAGATAAGTAATTAAACATTAATCTTAAAAATAATCCACACCTAGAGGTGTAGCAACACAAATAATCGATATAATTTCATACGTAATTTAAATTTATCAAGGTTGAAACTAATCGATAGATTTTGGTCAGTCTGGAATTGCAAGCCATCCTCCCAACCAAATTAGTCCATGAAGATACAAACATGGGATTAAATTATCTATCGATAACGACAAACATCAATTTATGAAACGTTTTTCCGTTGACCTCAGTTACCGAGAGAAAACGCTGGGAACCGAGAGGAACCATCAATGTGTTGGCTGGGATGTGTGAATTCGACCAAAGTTATTTTAGTTTCAAACGGAAAAGGAAGGTTGTCTCCCAAACATTTGCGCTAAGGCATTCTCTAATTGTCCATTTTTGACGAATAATTATTCTTTTTCATCGACAAAACCAGTCTCCAAGTTTTCCGCTATTAGATTGCTCTAAGTAATCGTGGGGGTCATCGGATAGATTTTAGCCATGATGCAAACATCCCGGAAAACGAACTTCCGTTCTAGATACTATTAAATAAAACAAAAATCATCAGAATCGGCATATCTAAAGACATGCAACAGAGGCCGTCCTCTATTTACCGTTATTTTCTCGTAAAGGTACCTAACTCTAAGTTTAAATGCTCGTGACAACAAACCTCAGGAGGAACCAAATCATGACAAGCCTGAGCAAAGTAAGTCAGTAGTTTGGTCACTTCTGTTGAATTACAAAATAAACGAGTATTTATGTAGACCTACATATCATGAAAACAAAATGACAGCATAATTTAAAGAATACTGAATACAACTTATAAGGCAGATCAATTAGTCATGGGGGGAATTGGACACTAAAGGCATATCCAAAGGGACTCATTAGGACGAGAGGACACAAAATCTTGTTCTGGGTGGTTGGCCATTTGATCAGCGCACAGTTAACATGAAGATGGCGGAACTGCAACAGCAAACAGGTGAGGCGGGAGGGGAACATTTCAGGGACGTGTGTAGCACCGAGGTCTTCAAGACCTGACTATTCCGTGGTACGGAAAAGGGGAGTTGCAATACTTTTAGTCGCTTTATGCGACAAAAACCGAAAAGAGGACATTTTTTTCTTATTTTGAGCTCTATTTAAATTCAAAGATAAAATCCCTAAATATTAATCGAAGACAATAACAAAGTTTTCACAAGTTACCTCGCTGATGTGGCTGCAAATATCGTTGGACGAAAGGATAAAAATTGAACAGAAAAAGCTGACAGAAAACAAGAGTGTAAATGACAATTAATTAACCAAAAACGCGATGACAGAAAAGAAAAATATTAACTATGGGATACTCTTTAATATTACACCAAATTCTGCTGGATAAAAATGTAAGCAAAGTACGATATACGTTAAAGAAAAGGGATTTTTTTTTTTTAATCTTAAGAGTAAAAGGTCAAACATTTCGTAAGGGGTTCGATTTAGTGTCTGGGCAACCAAATCCAAGGTAATCACAAAGACGAACGACAGCGGAGGAAGCTATCACAGGAGCCAAGAACTCAAAGCAACAGGCGCGGTAGTACTAGTTTTGCGTCAGATTGGTTGAGAAGTTGACGCGAATTTTCTAGAACAATCAGAGGGCGATGAAAGAAAAAACAATCCATCTGATTGGTTGAGAGAGCTCCACGGATTTTCCAGACCAATCACAGAGCGATAAAAAGCAAAACTACTGCGATCCATTTTGCTTTTGCGATCCAAATCGCTTTTGACACTCAAATGCTTTATGGTGTAAATTGTTCAGTTTGGTTTAAGTCCTGTAGACAACATGTCCGACTCACCTGGTGAATCCCAACAAGTCTCGATATCAAGTCCATCATCATCAGTTTCACTTCAAATCTTTCCGTTGATGATTCAAGCTGCTTAAACAGCCTTTCGCTGAAACCTGTGGGTTATATAACATGTTCATCAAGCTTTGTTTGACACAAATTCCATTTAGCAATTCAATGGCAAATCCGGAAGAGACCTTTATCCACAAGGATGGCCAAACACCCTTTCCATTATTATTTCATTTCGTTTATTTATTTTTCATTTATTTATTTTTTTAACTTCTGGTGGTTAAATCAAGCCAAAACAGATGTCAAGATCATTAACCCTTTACACCCTAACATCAGTATGCATATTCTCCACTCTGTTCTCAATACATTTCCTAAGCTGCTGACAAGGAGAATTTGTTTAACAATCGAGAACTTCTTTCGTTGGTGATTATTTCCTTTGTTCTGGTGACCTTCATGTGTGATTTGGGGGTGAAATTGTAAGGAGAAATTCGATACTAGTCACTCTTAGGGGTTAAAGGGTTAACAGCCGGTTCACGGCCGTCTACTGCCGCCTGTAAGACTTCTCTCCGCCTTCTGTTTAGCTCGCTAGCAGGGTCTCGTGTTTGGGTTTCGCCTTGCAGTCCCTTTTCGGGCACTGTCGCCTACCGCGCTATCGGCAGCCACTGGAAAATTTATTGAACCCTGGCTCAGTTATATTTCCTAACTGATCACTTTACACTGAGGGTAAAAGATTTGCAGTAGCTTTGCGAAAAGTGTTAACATTGTTAAATACATTTTCATTTGCGTGGTTGTATGTCTTACCCTGGGGGTCATTAATGAGATGAAGAGCTGAAAAGTTTACCGCTGATGGATTTTTGTGTTTCTTCTTTTGTTTCTGAAAAACAGATTTTAGAGTAACGTTATTCTGAAATAAACTAACATCCTTGACTGTACATGGCTGAGCTCGATCTCCGCCGCTTATTCGGGTCCAGTTTTCGATCCTTCCCAGCAGAGGTGCCGGTAGGAACAAAGGCTCTCCGTTTGCAGTCAATAGTAATTTTAAAAGCAAAAAAAATTGTAAGCGGTTAAGTTTTGTAAGATTGCGTAAATATGTTTAATGATTAACAGAAATGTAGGTCACTACCTTTATCGTTGCCATCGCTTTTTCAATTTTGTGTTTCTTTTTTAACGTTTTCTTGTTCACCCCACCAGCATGGAGCATCCTTCGAACAGCAGACTGGTCCAACTGGTGAAATTTTATCAAAATGAATTTCTACAGTTTATGTAAATTATCGTTACAATTCCAAGACTGGCAATGGGAATCTAGTACATGTACCTTGGCGACTAGAATTTCTTTATCGCCTGGAAGAGCGAGGAATTTTTTAAATTTTGCTTTTTTTTTAGGGGGGAGGGCATCACATGGTCATCAAGAGAAACGGAGGGGAAAATCAGTCGTCACCAACAGAGAATAAAGGGGAGGGGACTAAAGAAAACTGACTGCAAATTAACTGCCAATGGGGAGAGGGTGTCATAAGAATATAACAGAGCACACCCCCCTTCCCTCCCTCCAGGTGATGAGTAAAGACTGGTACGTTAACCCTTCAACTCCCAGAAGTGATTAGCATGTAACTTCTCCCTATAATATCCATACATTAACCTGCACACAGGTAGTAAGAATACTCAAACTAATCAGGTGGAAGTTGTTATCTTGATCCAACACCAAATTCTCGCAACTAATTTACAAGAAGATGTGTTGCAGCTGGAGGGGAGAATTAACAATCAGATCTGGGGACTTACAGGGTTAATAGAAAGTACTGTTACCTCTTGGTCACTGTCACTGTCATCCTTCTCTTTATTTTCTTCATCTTTGCCGAGAAAAAATGTCAGAGCTGCAACCACAATCTAAAGGCACCAAAATAAAAAAATAAATCACAAATCTGACTAATTTACCGGCACAAGAATTTGCACCAGGTGAGATATACAGAGGGAATTCCAATTGAGTGTCACAAGTAATCCACAGTTGCATTGCTGTACCTTTTCTTTATTCTGGAATTAGAACAATACTCTTCTCCAAAAACTATTCTTCAGCATCTCCTTTGAGGAATATCAGTGTAAACCACCGTTTGAGAAATACTATTCACTCTTTACACCATAGCATCAGAGTACATGTTCTTCCTACTATTCCCTATAAATTTTGTAAGGTGCTGACAAGGAGAATTTGTTTAACAATCAACAGCTTCTTTATTTGGTGATCATTTCTTTCATTATTGTGATCAGAATGCTTAATTCAAGGGTGATATTGTGACGAGAAATTAGATGCAAGTCTCTCCTAGGGGGTCAAAGAGCTGAGTGCTTAAAGCTTAAAATTGGTGCTTTTTCAATACTAAACACTTCTAAAACCTTTTATTTGATTCATATAAAGTAACTACCTTTGTAACAGTTGAAAAGCAAGCTGTTGTAATGACATTGACTGTTTTTGCATCATTCCAAACATTCTTTCTGTAAAGTTCTACCATCACATCCAACGATTTCTTTGCAGCTAAAACATTACTGTCTCGCAGCATTGTGTACATGAAGTTTTGTAGAGTCTGAAGTAAAATGAAAGGTGAAAGCCATTACATATGACTGATTAATCAATAAATCAAACCATTAATGAATTGATCAGTTGTTAGGTCAATCAGTTTGTCAATGAATAAATTAATTAACAAGTCCGTTCCAATCAATTACTTGGTGAAATCAGTCAGCCCACAAGTCACAAGTGGAAGAGGCTTTGGGCCTTGGACTCTGTGTCAAGAGATCTGGGTTCAATTCCTGGAAATGGGCACTGACAAACTGAAAGGGAAGCCTGATGAAAAACTAGGGGGTAACCATGTGATGGAGTAACATCCCATCCAGGGGAGAGTGGTAACAGTCCTAGTCACTTCATGCTATAGAAACTGGGTTAAGCCCCAGCTGGATGGGCCACTTATCTCATAGACTTTACCTATAATAGCCAAAGAATCAATAACCAAGCCTATCTGAGTCAGTCAGGTGGTCATTCAGTCAAAGAGTCAATTATTCAATCAGCACATCAAACTGTCAGTCATTTTGTCAATCCTTTACTCAGTTAGTCAGTCAGTCAATACAAATGTAAGTGAGCAGTCAGTCAGTTGGGTAGTTACTCACTCAGTATATCTAACCAATCCTTTGGATAGTCAGGATAAATAAGTATTAACAACTGAGTTGATAACATAAATTGGCCACTGTAAAGAGTTTTAAAGGTGACATTTTGAGCATTAAACCTTCGTCATTTACTCTCACAAAGGGATAACGCTAAAAATGTCAGTTTTCAAACTCTTTACAGTGGCCACTTCACATTTTCAACTGAGTTGATAATTCTTAATTACCCAGTTATACTCTCCCACCCCCTTTACTTATTGGATAGTCAGTTGGTCAGTCAGTCTGTCACCCAGTCAGTTAGTGAGCTAGTCAGTCAGTCAGTCAGCCAATCAGTCTGTCAGCCAGTCCGTCAGTCCATCAGTCAGTCAGTCCATCAGTCAGTCAGTCCATTGGTCAGTCAGTCCATTGGTCAGTCAGTCAGTCAGTCAGTCTGTCAGTTAATCTGTCAGTCAGTCAGTCAGTCAGCCAATCAGTCAGTCTGTCATTCAGTCCATCAGTCGGTCATTCAGTACGTCAGTCAGTCCATCCGTCGGTTCATCAATCAGTCAGCCAATCAGTCAGTCAGTCGGTCATTCAGTCAGTATGTCAGTTATTCAGTCAGTCAGTATGTCAGTCAGTCAGTCAGTCAGTATGTCAGTCAGTATGTCAGTCAGTCATTCAGTCAGTATGTCAGTTATTCAGTCAGTCAGTCATTCAGTCAGTATGTCAGTCAGTCAGTCAGTATGTCAGTCAGTCAGTCAGTATGTCAGTCAGTCATTCAGTCAGTATGTCAGTTATTCAGTCAGTCAGTCAGTATGTCAGTCAGTCAGTCAGTCCATTAGCTAGTCAGTCTACCAGTCATTACTGGTAGTAAGTCAGACTAAATGCCATTCAGTGCAAAGTCAAAATGTTCTAAAGGTTATTTCATGAATCTGCCCAATACCATGACAAAAGGATAATAATCATGGATCTGTTACTGGTAATAATTATTGTTACTATGATTATCATCATTATTGATTTTTGCAGTTCCAAAAAAGACCATGATTCTAAGTTTCACCTACATTTCATACATTAACTAATGTACAGCAATTTATTACTTACATTATTAACTTTATTATTCTTGTGTTTGGCATTTATATTCTTGATGTCTGAGACAATATGACTGTACAACACCTGCCTCAGTAATTTATCTTTACATCTGAACAATGCAAAAAAGAGCTCTAGGAGACTGAGGAATAGGAAAAAAATATCTATGATTAGCTCACTTGACCCTTTCCCCCAAGAGTGACGATAATATTACTACTTCTCCTTACAACATCACCCCAAAATCACACACTAACATCACAAGAATAAAAGAAATGCTCAGCAACTAAAGAGGCTCTTGATATTAAACAAATTCTCCATGTTAGCACCTTAGGAAATGTATTGAGAGCAGTATGGAGAATATGCACACTAATCTTATGGTGTTGAGGGTTAGAGTGCAGCCTCAATTCCAATGCCAGTTAGTTTACACAGTTGAATAAATTCCTCTACATCAAAATGTAGTCAATTGAAATGGTCAAAATAATTTCAACAGAGGGCATGTATAGGAACAGTCAGTGTGGTTTCTACTATGATCATGCATACAGTACAACTCAAATGTGAGATTTCCGTTCCTTAGAACTCAAGCATTTATTCTCAGAAGTCCAGAGAAACAAGAATAAAGTTTGGAAGCTCAAATTTCAAGGGACCATCATCTAAAATTGAGTGGTTCTATATGTAAACTGTATTTGTGAACAATTCTAGAACTTAGTGTAGGAACAGGAAGCACTAATGAAAAGACTACTGCACAAAAATTGAAATAAATACTAGCAGACCTCCCCAATCACCATGCTGATCCCTCTTGTAGCTACCTGGTAAAGTGCTCCAAACAGATACTAGGAGAAATTTTGGACTTGAGGCTGTGTGGTTTGTCTTCTTATTTAATGAGATATGGAGAATTATTAAAATTAATACAATTTTGGGGTATATAATGGAATTAAAGTATTAAACAAATTGCCTCTACCTTGTTGGTGACAGTAAGTTCTTGTTTCGAAGGAGAATAAGAGCTCTACAAAGTGTCTGCAAAAAATGTTTCATACATGGAAACACACATTACAAAACAGGCTGGCTAGACATGTTGGTGAGTTTTTGATTGTGAGTTGTCCTTCTTTGTCATCAGAGGTACCAATCAAAATCACCAAAACAACTTTGAGATACTTCTAGAAATAAAACCAGCCCATGCTACTCAGTCCCAAATTATCAGGTATAAATGATGTCTATCATACATTGATGCCAATAAACATTAAAATTACTGTACCATTCTGAGCTCAGCATCCATAACACTGTGATGTCTTTGCAAGACATCAATAAGTTCCTGAGGGAAATGTTCCAGTTCATATGTGTAGCAGTGCGCAACCTAAAAATACAACAAAATATGTTTAAATGCAAGAGTAATACTTCACAAAGTAAATATCAGCTTCTTATTAAATAAATAAAGCACGAGGGCTGTACTGGGGAATGTTGGCCTGAGGTTGAGGCAGTACAGACCAAGCCCAGCACGGTCTGTTTAAAGACTTCCAAAACTTAGCACATTCCCCAGTACAGCCCACACAAGCAAGTAAGTAGTTTATTATAGGACCAAACTTAAGGGGTTTAAACTGAGTCCTGCAAACTAACTGTTGGATTACCATATCTCCCACAACAAATATACTTGCCTGCATTCATTATGCATAAACTTTACCTGGCTGAGAAACATAACCAAATCAGCTAAGGTTTTGTTAGCACTGGATGGATCAAGCTTAAAGATCTGAAGATTTGATTCATAGTGCCGGAACTGCTGACCAAACTATGAGAAAAACAGTAAAATGAGAACAAACGTTACTTTAATTCACAATCCAGATAATTCCACCATTATATTACATACACTGGTAAGATTTGCACACAGCTCCATACCTCATTATACATACAGTTCTTAGATAGAGAAAACAATGACCAAAACAATTAGATCAGTATAGGGTTATGAAGAGATCTTTCCCAAACGTGCATGCATGTACAAATTGCATGGACATCAAGGATCAAAGTGAAATATTTCAAAGGAGCAAGCTTGACAACACCTTAACACAGCCTTTCCAATGAGGGTATTAAATGTTTTGTATCTGATCCGAAACTTTGTATGAGGATAGATGCATCTGCAGGTCATATATCTAACCCTTTCATTGCCAAGATCTCTTTACAAATTCTTCCAGCTGTCTATCATACAATTCCTATGCTGTTAGTATAGAGAATTTGGTATTTTAACAACTAACAATCCCCTAATAGTGTAGTTTGATCGTCCGGGTGAGTGTAGTCCTGAGAAGGACTGTTGTCGGTAATGGTGACTAAAATTTCGACAACCTGAGCGGAAGTCATCATCAGAGTCAAGTGAAAGGTTGTTGTCAGTCAAATGTACTTGATATTTTGATATTTGACTTGATACTTGATATATTGATATTTTTCTTTATCCTCATCACTTGTCCATGAATGATATTGGATAGGTATAGTAAGGAGAAATTCTCTCTTGGTCATGAAATTAAAATGAATGAAATATAACCAAAGAAAACCTTGATAGACACAGTGTTCCAAGATCACCCAACCAAATTACCAGGATCTCATATTCTGTGACCACTTGGAAAATCACTCGCTGGTTCAAATACCCATGAAAGATTTAGATACTCGAGAAAAAATGAATTATTCAACATCCATTTCAAATCCTGGTTCTAAGAACAGCAAAGGAGATAGGGCTCTACCTCAATGCAGATAAAACAGAGTTCTTCTGCTTCAATCAAGATGCGTCAGAAGAGATGAAGAGTCTCAATGGTGAGAAGATAAAGCAAGTGGAAGATTTTAAATACCTAAGAAGCTACATCGCCTCTACCAAACATGATGTTAACATCAGACTAGGAAAGGCGTGGGATGCTCTAGATGAACTGGACAAGATATGGAAATCAAACCTTAAACAGATCGTGTAAGGACCACAAACTAAGAGCTCTACGGCCACATCCCGCCAATCAGTAAATCGCTACAGCAACAAAGGATGAGATTCCCAGGGCATTGTTGGCGCAGTAAAGAGGAACTAGCAGGGGATGTATTACTCTAGAAGCCAACACCACCAACATGGACATCAGCCGAGAGGACGCCCAAAAAAGACCTACATTGACCAATTGATGGATGACTCAGGATGCAGACTTGAAGAACTACCAATTGCAATGGAAAACAGAGAAAGGTGGAGGGAGCGTGTCATGGAATACCGAGCAAGCTCGACCTGATGATGATGATGACGATGAATACAGAACACGTGTATGTTCCGGAGAGCTCGGAATGCTGCCATATACACGCGCCCGATCACACACTTACCTCTTCCTTATACGAGTCAGGATCCCTCTTCACCAAATTCTGCAACTGAGGTAAGTTATTTGGTAACTTGTTTCTGTTTCTGTCGCTCATATCGACTTTCTCAACAAATAAATAACTAAAATAAAATGATCGTGATCATCCGCCATGTTATAGCCTCGTTGTGAGGTATTTATGAAGATGACTGCTGTACAACAAAACCTGCTGGCGTGACATGGCGGAATTTTTACTCAGCGGTGGATTGCAATAGTCAAGTTCGCTTTGATCTAAGCATAAAGCAACGAACAAGGCTTAAAAAGAACATGAAAAGACTTTAATCGCTGCTTAACCTAACCTAAACAACATGGACAACTGAAGATATCTATACTGCTAATTACATAAATTACGTAATGAAAGGTGATCACCCCAAATTCTTCGCAAGTTAACAATGCATTACACTTAGTTCGGGTCCTATTTCCAATCAACACCACACTCGGGGCATACCAAGACACTGTAAATCGGTTGTCAGTCAGTCCATTCCCTAAGAAAACCGATAGTTCATAGACTGCAGACGGAGAATCACCCATTTAGTTCCGATCGCGTAGTGACGAGGCGTCTCGGCGAGCACACAACATCAACCGAGTCAGTAGCTTTGTCAGTGGTTTACTACGTCAAACTCTATTTGTGATACAGGGAGATATTCTCCCCTTTCCTCAGCTACAACCCTCCCTTCCCTCAGCCCTGCTCTCTTGACTTCGTAAACAATGGATGCGGAATAGATAGTTTCCAACACTGAACATTTAGAAACTCTATTATAAGTTCTGAGGAAGTGACTGTCTCAATGATCAGATCCCACGCGTCGCGTGTAAGTACAAAAAAGATGTCAAAGAGGGAAGGAAAAACCTTGTAGTTCAATAGACATTCACGAGACTTGAGAAATTTTCAACACTCTCTACCACATCAAAACCCCGAAACCCAATCGCATCAATTTTACCCCGGCACTTCACACCTTTTTTTCTCACACTTTTAGAGGATTATCGTAGCACAGCGGTCAGCCGGCAACACGAGCTGAACAGCTGCTGGTTACATTTGCCGACCTTTCTTTATACACGAAAACAAATTAACGCAAGTTAGACGAAAATTTGAGTTTGTTTAATTTGGACAAATACATTAGTCTACATGAATCATTCCCAAACGAAAACTAGAAATACAATAAAAATTAAATAACTACATGCTAATTATTTATCATTAGAACTTAGGAAGTTCCAAAATAAAACGGCAGAGACACTGCCTCCATTACCAAAAAAAATCGTTTGAAAATCTAATATCTATATAATAGAAATGAACTCATGTAAGGGAATGTGTGAAATAGCTTCTAGTTGACCCGTTTGTAACTTTCTCTAGGGATACGCATGAACCATGTTTTTACCACTGCTTTGTTAAAGAAAATGTGGGGAGTATTCTTATGTCTACGTTACCCAAATTACCACTAAAACTTGCAGAATTTACGAAAAGATAAACACACACAGTTCTCTGTATAGCTATGCTCGTTCGACACTCAGTTCTAAGCCATTAGTGGTTGTAACCCATGCCTCATTACAAGGAACTGGTTGGATATTCTGCTGGAGTTAATTATCATTCCATGCCCGTGCTGATTTGTGCTCGCCTTAAATGCAATATATCGAACAGCGCTCCACGAAGCTTTTTCATTCGCCAGCAGTAAATCAGTGGATTAAAGATTGAACAGACGCAAACAGAAGTATAACACCATGCGAACAATATGTACAACACATGGGGCTCCACCAAATCATCTGAGAAAGTTGCACTTCCAAAAAGTACGGTTACGGGCAGGTAGGAGAAGAACAGCGCCGTCAAGATGATTGTCAGGGTTTTAGCTGCCTTGTGGTTCTTTTTAAGGCGCTTGGCTTCTTCGTCAGGTAACTGCTCAGTTTGCAGACGGCGTTTTTGCTTTTTGGCTTCCAAGAAGACTGCTGTATGGCTGAAGGCAATGGTAACAATGTAAACAACAATAACGACTAGGAACATTAAAGCGTATGCGACCAGCAGTATTGAATATAAATCTGATTCAGTGTTTATGGACGCAAGAAGGATCATTGCAATTATGCCAACTGCTGAAACTAACCAGACCATCACCACGCAAGCAAGAAGTCTCTTCTCTGTTACGATGTCGTCATATCTGAGGGGGAACTTTATGGAAATGTAGCGTTCAACACTGATCAACATAAGATGGCCAACTGACGCCAGGCATACTCCAATGCCGACCATCCCCAGTACTGTATCGAACATACAAAACGGCCCAAGACCAAAGATACGCTTAAAATCTGCCGCCACGGACAAGGGCTGCACGAGCAAGCCAACCAGAAAGTCCGTCACGGCCAAACACGCCAGGAGGATGTTGTACACAGTTCTCAACTGTTGTTTGGTCACTACCACTATAACAACCAGCGCATTTAACACCATGCATATGACGGCTGAGGTAATGTTGACGCAGATAACAGCAACAAGATTATTATAAGCAGTTTCTTGTAAGTATCTTGGCTGCCAAGCTGAGAAAGCAAGATGTGGGCAAACGTCTGATGACTTGTTGGCTATAAGAGAAGCTTTGCTAGTCGTGTTCTGCAGGGTTATTTATGAAGTGACTGGTCACAGCGAGGTTTTGGGAGTCCTTTTCATTTAATGAAGGTCAGTTCACTTTTGTTTTTCTCCAGGAAGTACAACGTACCTGACGTTGAGTACATGAATTTAAAAACTCAGACTCTCTTATTTTCCTTTTGTTTGCTGTTAACCGTTTTTGGGAAACATTTGTAAAACTAAAGATGAATTCAAAATCGATTCTTCTTTTGTAAGCACCTGACAGGTGCTATTGCACTCTTTTCACTTTTGCACGCGCACAGAGTAAAACCCGCCGGCCTATTCCTTTAAACAAGAGCACCTAATTTTACCTCATACTTTTTTTGTAATGAAATTGTAATAAGCTAGATACACGAGCAAGTTATTACATTTAAGGCGAGGCAAGGCACCGATCAAGACCCTTTTATTGTCGCCTTCAATTTGACAAACTTTCTTTTTAACAATATTTCTATCTATATCTAATGAGTCGACCCAAATGGCTCGGACCACCTGTATATTTTTCTCATTTTCGAGGTGTCTGTTGTTAATTGTTGTTGAATCAGTTTGGGAAAATATAGATTACTTTTGAGATAAATATAAATTCAATGTCCGGCAATTTACCCCCTTTTGGAAGTCACAAGCGTATTTTTCTTGCACACGTATGCTGTAAAAACAATCTTTCATCTAAAAAAATCTTTGCATCAAACCACCTCTGTATGTGTCTTTTCATTCGTTGTCTTCCACAACTTTATTTTTTCAACTACCCTTACATAGCGATCTGCAGCTGCAGTAGTTGTTATACTGTAACATTGTTTATGTGGGGCCTGATAGAGCGATTTCCAATGAAGTGTCGAAAGTAATTAGGATTACTTTGGTTCTTACTTCGTTTTGATATTCAAATTAGTGGTTAGAAGGTACGAGGAGATAGGGTAATTTTCCAGACCGGAAAATGAGCATCAAATACCCTTTAATTAGAGGAGGATAGCATCGAACTTCAATTAACATGGCAAACTTCATACGCACAAACTCTGACAAACGAGATTAAGATAAGTAATCTAATGATATCAGTAGCGGACGTTTCGGCAGATTCACTAAGATAACAATATTGCAAAACACTTATTATGGTACAAAATACCAGAGAGCGGTTTTAGTCAAGAAATTAGCTCACATTACTACCAAAGTAATATGTGTGGTTACAGACTGAATTGCATGTTGATGGAAAGGTAAAATGAGTTCTTAATTACGGGTTATGCGCGCTTGAGAATAACACTTGTAACTTCAAAGGAGAGTAAATTGGACAATGAATTTATTTTTATCTTAATACTAAACTACACTTTCCCAACCTGATTAAACAACAGTCAAGTATATGTAACTAGTAATAATAAATAATATTGTTTATACGAGCCCTTACTTACACAGTGAATTCCATTCAATTTTTATTCTTCCTTTTCTCCACATATAGGTAGACATTTTTTTAGAATATTTAATTTACAGGGAGCATTTAGATTTGTATCTTGTACACTGCACTACACTAGTTCATTACACTAGCCTACTAGTAGCACTATCATCTTTACTAAATGGTGTTCCATCTATCCCCATGGCAACCCAGAATAGTCCCTCGTCATCATTGAACCAATCAAGTGTAGAATTTGTTTTTGAAGATCCATAGACAGACTTGTTAGCTTAAGGAGATATAGTTTAAGTGGTCTGTAAACACAAAGAACACATTCCGTAGATAACTCTTAGTACGCCAGTAATAGCCCTCTCCTCTGTTACGATTTCGTCATATGTGAGGGGAAGCTTTATGAAACTTAGCGCTCAACACTGATCAACAAGATGGCCAACTGACGCCAGACAAACTACAATGCCAGCCATCTCCAGCACTGTATCGAACATACAAAACAGGCCGAGACCAAGGATGGGCTTAATTGCTGCTGCCACGAACAAAGGTTGCACGATCGCGCCAATCAGAAAACCTGTTGCTGCCAAGGACGCTATGGATGGTGTGAGGAGTTCTCTGCTGCTGTTTTGTCGTTAGGACGATGATAACCAGCGCATTTAATAGCATGGCAATGATGGCTCCTGAAGCTTTTTAGCCGCCATTTAGAAAGAAGTATGAACATCTTTTTGCTTTCTTTGAATCGAATCGTTCGACAAGCATTGAAACGTGTGATACTAGTTTAAAAAAGATTTAATTTTGGAATCCAATAACGGCAGACAGGTTAATCAATTAATTTGTGAAATTATTTTTAGAGGACACGTTTCTTTAAAGAACGAACTTTCAATCCAAAACAAAATTCATCCAAATAAACACACTGATATTCCTATACAAGTGCTTTGAATTACCATAATGTTGATTTAGCCATAGAAAAATGCATGGGTTGTGAGTTATCTTTCGTTCTCCTTTATAGCACGAGTTGAAAACTGATTGGAAACAACTCAGTGAACATAACAAGTAGCAATATTCTTTTCTGTATCTTTCTGTAAGAGGAATAACAGCTGCGACCTTTTTCCCGTTCTCATTCCCGCACAATTATGAAAACAAATTAATTACAGAAATTTGATCAATATATTGATTTTCTCACATAATTTTAATGGCGAAACCGAACGTCAAAAAATCATTTGAATCGCCACAGTACACCTGTCCTAGAGACCGAATTCAGGTAAAAAAAAAAAACGACTACATTTTGTTATTTACAGCACATAAATTATAATTGATGTGGCGCAAGTGCTTAGCTGAACAGCTTCCAGGTATGGAATTTCTGTCATATGTATTTCGCCAAGAAAACTATTTTACAGAAAGTGGCGTTCTTAACGAACGGTAGATTTTGCAATCCACCAGTAAATTAAACCGGCTTGTCTTAACTGGATTCAAAGTGTTTGGGTATATATTTAGTTTTCACAATTATATTCATAGCTAGGTGAAAAAAGAGATTTATTTACCATGTCTGCAATTGACCATCAGATTCCTCTTCATTAGGGGAGAATACGCACAAACCAGGTATAACGAGTCTTTTATGAAAAATCTATTGATATCAGGGGCGGACGTTTCGGCAGATTCACCATGATAGCAATACTGCAAAACACGTATTACGATACAACAAAACCACAGAGTTTTAGTCAGTGAACCAGCTCATACTACTACCAAAGTTCAAAATGTTTTCGTTAAGAGTAGTTAAAAGGTTTCTAGGTGAAACTTTGTTTTTACAGCATATGTGTGCAAGAAAAACACGCTTGTGACTTCAAAAGGGAGTAAATTGGACATTGAATTTATAATTATCTCGAAACTAATCTGTATTTTCCCAAACTAATTCAACAACAGTCAACAACAGACACCTCGAAAATGAGAAAAATACGCAGGTGGTGCAAGCCATTCGGGTCGACTCATTAGATGAAGATAGAAATACTGTAAAAAAAAGTTTGCCAAATAGAAGGCGACAATAAAAGGGTCGTGATCGGTGCCTTGCCTCACCTTAAATGTGATGGCTTGCTCGTATATCAAAGCTTATAACAATTTCATCAAAAAAAAAACTTTAAGGTAGAGTGAGATGCTCTGGTTGAAAGGAATAAGCCGGCGGGTTTTTTACTCTGTGCGCGTGCAAAAGTGAAAAGAGTGCAATAGCACCTGTGAGGTGCTTGCAAAAGAAGAATCGATTTTGATTTCTTTAGTTTTACAAATGTTTCCCAAAAACTATTAACAGCAAACAAAAGGAAAATAAGAGTCTGAGTTTTTAATTCATCTTTAAAAGTCTTAAAAAGTGACATTACATGCACCAATAAGCGGCTATGTACTCAACGTCAGTACGTTATACTTCCTGGAGAAAGACAAAAGTGAACTGGTCCTCATTAAATAAAAGGACTCCCAAAACTTGTGGCCAGTCACTTCATAAATAACCCTATAGAACGCGACTAGCAAAGCTCCTCTGATGGCCAAAAAGTCATCAGACGTTTGCCCACATCTTACTTTCTCGGCTTGGCGGCCAAGATACTTACAAGAAACTGTTTATAATAATCTTGTTGCTGTTATCTGCGTCAACATTACCTCAGCCGTCATCTGCATTGTGTTAAATGCTCTGGTTATTTTAGTGGTAGTGACCAAACAACAGTTGAGAACTGTGTACAACATCCTCCTGGCGTGTTTGGCCGTGACGGACGTTCTAGTTGGCTTGCTATTGCAGCCCTTGACCGTGGCGGCAGAAATTAAGCACATCTTTGGTCTTGGGCCGTTTTGTATGTTCGATACAGTACTAGGGGTGATCGGCATTGGATTGTGTCTGGCGTCAGTTGGCCATCTTATGTTGATCAGTGTTGAACGCTACATTTCCATAAAGTTCCCCCTCAGATATGACGACATCGTAACAGAGAAGAGAGTTCTTACTGGCGTGGCGACGGTCTGGTTAGTTTCAGCTGTTGGCATAATTGCAATGATCTTTCTTGCGTCCATAAACACTGAATCAGATTTATATTCAATACTGCTGGTCGCAAACGATTTAATGTTCATAGTCGTTATTGTTGTTTACATTGTTATCATTGTCTTCACCCATACAGCTGTCTTCTTGGAAGCCAAAAAGCATAAACGTCGTCTGCAAACCGAGCAGTTACCTGACGAAGAAGCCAAGCGCCTTAAAAAGAACCACAAGGCAGCTAAGACCCTAACAATCATCTTAACGGCGCTGTTCTTCTCCTACCTGCCCGGAACCGTACTTTTTGGAAGTGCAACTTTCTTAGATGGTTTGGTGGAGCCGCATATGTTGTACGTATTGTCAACATGGTCCTACACGTTTGCTTTCTTGTGCTCTCTCCTTAATCCACTGATTTACTGCTGGCGACTGGAAAAGCTTCGTGGAGCGTTGTTTGACATACTGCATTCAAGGCGGGCACAAGACAGCTTGGACGTGGAATTGCAAACGCAGCGAACTAATCATCGACCCCATCCCAGTGATGCTCGGCCGGTAGCTCCCACCGGCTAAGGTGGGAGAAAAACTTTCAACCTGATCGATATTATACCATAATTGGATGAGGTGTTTGTGATATCCAGAATAATCAAGGTCGAGGTAGGGGTTATCAGCCGAGGCCGAACGAAATAAAAATTGTCACGAGAGTAAGTGAAGCTGATAATTTGTTTCCAAACGTGTAAGCATCAGCAAGCAACCCAAAGTAGGCCAACTTGACATAGCTGTCCTTACAAAATCATGCACCGCGGTCGTACACGACATGATTACCCGTAACCTTGAGTGTCCTTGACATGATTATTGTATAATTTGCAGCTAGATGACGTCCCATGCGCTGATTTCGAAATTCACTGTACGCTTTCGGCCAATCAAAAAAGAGATCGTGAGTTGAATATATAATACAAATAAGGTACTCAAAAATATATCCATGACTAACATGATGAGGACGAAACGCTTCTCTAGGAGTAGAAAACTGATCTTTGAGGTCTAGATTTGTCCATGCTGTTTTTTGGCTCGACTTCTAGAAAGAGATAAAATCATAGTAGAGGTCATAATCCATCTCCTGTGACCAGGGCCCAGTTGTATAAAGGTCGGATAACGTTATGTATCCAATGGATAAATCTGTATCCAGCGGGTAAGTGATGGCAAAACGTATAGCGTTATCCATCGTATAGAGATTTATCAGATGTCAGCTTGGAGTCACAAAGCTGCCATCGCTCGCTGACAAATAATTCCAAACAATAATAGTCATGTTTCTCTAAAATAAAATGCCGTGATATGATTTAAAGCTTATTTAATTGTTTTCGCCTGATCTAGTTCTTTTTCTTTCCTTTCTTTTTTTGTCTTTTTTATCGCTTGGGGAGGTTGGAGGAATTTGATTGTGACAGGACGAATGCACGTGATCTCCCATGAGGCTCTGTAACATTTTTACGATCCCCCCCTCATTAGCAGTTAATTTTCTATAGCTCCCCCCTTTATACTCTGTTAGCGACGCTTGACCCCCCCCCCTAACGTTCCCCCTAAAAATCATGTGATCCCCCTTTAATTCCATCGACCCCGCTCCCCAGGCAAAAAGCGAAGACTGGTCCCTTACCGATACAGATCAGTTGCGACATGATATGTGACGTCTCATTTCAAATTTACGGAAAAGAATTGTTCATTTTCTCATCGATTTTAATTGGAAGGCTAAAATAGTTTTTAAAGTGTAGGTGTTGATTTCCCGTTAATTTCTTTATTTTTTAGCAGAAATTACCAATGTTATAACCAACAGAAGATCTAAATTTGGACAAAAATTTCGGTCGGTGATGCAACATATTTCGTGATTTTTCGGCACTGTAATCTGCAAAAAAGATGAAGCTTCGCATAAATGGACGTATCATTCACATATTTTGCAACAAATGACCATTCTAGTCGTCGTTTGTTCCTATCTTCACATAGTCACTTTTCTTGCTGTCTGTAAGTTCCTTAACTTTAACGTGATGAATTTCAAGAGAAAAAGTTTTAAATTCTTCGTAAAAGGATGCAGGAAAGAGCGCTAAGCACAGACAGGCAACCCACTCTCCGATGGTGCTAAACAAGTGCAGGGCATAGCCACCATCACCAGGGCTCCAGAAAGCTACAGAGCTACCTGTTTGTAACTTTGTTTCCGAGAACCACTTGAAGAAAGGATATCCTATGCCAGTACATGTCATAGTGCAAGACACGACGAGCCTGAAAATGAACACCCATTTTGAATGGAGGCCCATTTTAGCCGTGAAGAAGGTAATAGCGGTTTGGAGCCAAAGGTATGGTATTGCGCTGACAAGAAGTAACGCGGTAGCAGCGTCATGAAGTTTTCCAAGAGGAGGTCCGGACTCTCTCCTACCAGCGACAAAGATAACCTGCACAGAAAGAAAAAGGATATATGAGGGTCTGGACCCCAGGTTGGCCAGGTAGCCCGCGTAGCTGTAATAGAAAAATAGCCCACATTTACATACATCTTACAACCCCGGGCGGCGTTCTCACAAGTGTAACATGAACGCAACCCCGACTAGGCGGGTTACCCAACCTTGAGACGTTTACTTGGCAAATTGCTTCCCCGGCTGACAGGGTTACCCTACCCGACAGACCGGACAACCCACCTAAGTGGGTTACCTCACCTATCGTGTAGACGTGTTCAAGATAAAACAAGAGATCATATGAACGGGTGGTTACCCCATCAAGGCGGATTACCTCGCCTACCTGGGGTCCCCCATCTCCATGTTAACAGGCTCCAAGTGACCTCTGCATATTCTGATCTAAAGTGAATTCTTTTAGCAATTTCTGATTAACCCCTAAGCAGAGAATTTCGATCACATGAGAAGCAAGACCACGTGTTTGGTAAAGGATCGCATCTGATAAAGGTCTATCAAGAAAATTTATGCCCTGAGTTTGGATCGAAAAGATTTACAATTCAAATTCGGACTTAAAGTGTCTATGACACTTGTTTTTTTTTTGTGTGTGTAAAAATTTAGCTTATCATATGTAAAAACCAATTCCGATAGAGGAAAGATTTTAAAAAACTGAACACTCGCTTTTTTCGGGCCCAAAAAGCTCTTATTTTGTCTTAAAGGTGTCCCGTGGACTGGTAACGAATTAGCGGGTGATGGCGTAGAAAACTACGAAAACTCTCCGTTGACATTTACAAATCTCTCACATCTCTTGTAATTTTGTATCAGTCAGCGTTGAAATACTCTTGAATAATGTCAGATAGCGATGTATACCTACCTTCGGCAAGCCCTACCGAGAGTTTTGATACATCGTACTCAAGTGGTAAAGAAATGGAAGTTGCGAGCACGATTCAGCCCTACGAAGGAGAACCGCATCAAACGAAGATTTCTACGCAGACTGACCAAGACGGTTTCTTGTGTGCGGTGTTCAGGTCAAGATTAGAACAAAAATCTCCCGTTACTAAATGTTTAGTTTGTTTCGTTTGTGATTTGTTTCCTATGTCGAAATCTATGTTGAGAATGGGTAGTTTTTTATACTTGTTCGTTTTTGTTGACGTAATATTTTATTCCTTCGCACTAAGTGCGGCGAAGGTTGCCCTTGGTCACTGCTCTAGAGTTTCGTTGCTGTAGAATGATTCCCTTAGCAAACCACAAGCTAACATTTGACGAAAAAATCGGCTGCATCACGAGGCACGATGATTTTTTGCCGAGAAGTCATCGGGGAGTTTCGCTCCTGTGATTAAAGGGGCTACTTTAATTTGAAGATTTTACGGCTTGAAAAATGCAAATCATGTTCCTTTCCTCAAAGATTACAAAGGCGGAGGCTGTCGTCGTCGAGCCGGTCAAACGGAAAATGAGCAAGTTTGTCCGATTCAAGTTAAACTTCAAATAGAGATTTTAATAGAGAGAACTTTTTAAGTGTAACTGCAGCATTGCCATATGACCCCTTTCGCTCAATGGCAAATAACTGACATCAGCATTTTAAATTAATATTTCGTAGGCATCGACTTTCAAACGGCCCCTTCAGGCTTGTGTTTATGCCAGTATCCGTCAAAGGTTTCGCACTGTTCACGCAACAGGATATCGGCCAGTTCAGGAAAGGGCTCGAACTTTATCATAAATTATGTATTTCTGGTAACAAAATACGATGGAAACTACAACTAGCAGGATTTTCATACGATAAGAAAAGCGCAAATGTAGTCATGTGGAAAGAGTATGAGCACATCTCAAGCGCGTGATATAAACCTGAATAATAAGGAGCCCACCATTCTTCACTTGCGACATGTCAACCGAAAATAATGTTGAACAATCGTTTGCGGTGTGGGAACAGGCACCTTAATCAGCATTCTTTTAAGCTGAATTCTTTGGTTATCTTCTCCACAAAAAATGGTCAAGGAGAACTCGCTAGGCGCATAAATCGATTATTTCTCATGTTGAATACAGCTTTCAATCAAAAAATGCAAAAACAAATTTCGTGTCACAGGCACTTTAACGGGGGTACCTTCTCAACAACAAACGCCCAGCAATAATTTATTTTTTGCAGTAAATATCGAGGTAAAGCCTTCATTTGTAAATATGCAGGAAAAGCTATTATAAGAAAATACTTGCAAAGGAAAGATTGTTTTCGAAAACCATGGTAAATCAAAAGACAAGTTTCGAAGTTAAAATTGAAAAAACGGATTGCGTGGTTATTGTGATCCTAACAACGCCTCATAAATTACGTGCTATTACACGAGACAACATGGTGAGATGTTATTAATTGATGTTATTAAACATAATAATTCTAGGACTATTTAAATTTAGTCATTGGGAGAAGAGTTGATTCATTCCAGCAGCTATTGCTTGTTCTGTAGCTGCGTCTTCGCTTCGGATAATCATCACTCAGAATTGAAGTGATTTTGAAGTCACGCGATTGATTGGATCTAGTGAGGTTAACGAAAAATAACTCGGAAATTGGAAAAACTTAATGATAAAAGCCTTTTAACATACACCCTTTTTACCGAAAAAACCTATTTCTGTTGTTCGACAATTTGACTTATTAGCCCAAGGTCCTAATTCTTGCGGTTTTCTCAGCCATGATACATACCACTTCGGCAGAAGACCTGACACTGGCGACCAGGACAACTCCTATGAGACACGAAATGCCAAATCGTAGACCAACTTTGTTTAACCTGATGATCTTACTTGAGAATTCACACTCCAGATCACCAGGAACTGCCCGAACCTGAACATACCGAGCCACCATCATTGCCAGTCCAAGAAAAGCCACCAAGGTCATCAGAGCACCAAAAAGTGACGCCTGTGGTTCGAATGAAGCCGCTTTGCTAATGCTTGGTAAGAAAGGGTAAACATGGCCAAGTGATACGGCTATGATATACGGAGTTATGATGGTAATACAAACCAAAACGGGCCAGATAACTGGCATGAGACGTATTGAACGCGATGAAACTATCATGGTTGAACTAAGCTTCACTCAACTGTGGCACAGAGAATATTGTTATTGAGCAAATGCACTGAGCATTCCACTGGTTGATCTCAGGGTAACCTGTGGTTACCGCGTCAACTGCAACACTGTCATCGGAAGTGTAGTGATTGAAGTTTTAATCTAGAAGAAGAGAGACCACTGAAATTGCATCATGAAGATAAAATAAGTATCAAAGATGTGTTAATTATGCCAATACCATTATCTTCTGTACCACCTCGAGATACCCAAATGCTGTGTAACCCTGAGAAACAAAGAGAGTTAGCTAAATCTACCTGACCTATACTTCATTATGCATACAGTCCTTTGTTAGAAGAAAACAATAGCGCAATCAATAGATTACCTTTGGGACTATCCGCTTTGTTTTATGATTAAAAATTGTGCTTAATCGAGCGCTGATTTAAAATATTTTAACAGTCAAATAAAAATTACTATACTTTAAGAAATCTATCGATTAAAACAGCTTAAATTCCGCCTCATATTAGCCTCAAAATTGTTGTTTTTGAAAGCAAACATTCGTAAAACAATAAAGATATAACCGATGCTCACCTTTAAAGTTGTCCGTTGTCGATGTGGCCATCTTTGTCCATGTCTATACTTTTTGCCAAATCTTCAATGGAGTCAACTGGGATATTGGAGTTAGTATGCTCATTAAGAAGACGACAAGACTCCTCAAATTCTTCCATTGAAACATACCCTGTTGAAGAAAATGAGGGAAAAAATGGTTTGCCCTGACAGTATAAACTTAAAAGTGGGGAAGGCAGTGGGAAGGAACCCTGTGGTAACCTATGTCAAACATGTGGGTAACCTGTGTGTAATCTTTCAGCCAACAGTAAACCAATAGTCAGTAATGGATGCTGTTCCTCACAATGATTAACCCCATTTCACCTCATGACAAGTAGATATAACAGTCTTTCTACATTTAGCATACCTGAATTGTCTTTATCCATTAAGCGGAAAATTGTTTCCAAATTTGACCTATGTCTGTAGAGCGTCTCAGTGATGCTTGGGCCACGCATGCATAATGAAGTATGGGGCTGTGCGAAAATTTTTCCCATTGCAGAACAGGACAGAACCCTAGCCGGCTGAGACAGCCTTGGCTCTCATTTTTAAATCGCTGTTCAAGAAACTATACACGATTACAATTTTAACCGCCATTTTTTCTGCAGCGATGAAAAGAAAACAAGCGTGGGTGTCAGTATTAATTAAGGGTCTCAGTAGGTTTAATTGTTAGCCGTAAAACGACCAAAAAAACTTAGCCGTCAGGCGTAAGAGCCATCGCCCCATCGAGACCCTTTTAGTTGCTAAAAAGTTGCATGTTATGTATACTGAATATTGCTCAACGATAAAAATAGAAATATATCGAAACTAAAAGCATTGTAAGGGTTCCCTTTTACTGGTGTTGGAAAAGGAATGGAAATAATATTGTAACGCCAGGTTCGGGGCGACTTTTGAAGAGCCAAAGTTTACTTGTCAACAACTACTCGCGTTGAACTTTGCGTGCATGCTGATCGAATAAGGCCAGAGATCACGGGAAATCAGCTGTGATTAACGATGATATATTGAAGATAATGGAATGACCACAGATAACAAGATAACGCGAGTCACAAATCAGTAAGGGAGAACATTCCGATCATAATTGCGGTGTACCAGATGTTTCTAGATGATCTGTAAATAAATATCAAAATCAATAGTAACGAGAGAATACATGTATTTCAAATTGTCCTAAAGGGATAGCAATAACATAAACGGTAGCAGTTCTAAAATCATTGAAGGCCATAAAATCGCAAGAGATAGAAGGCTACAGAAAAACTAAATGGGTCCTTCGAAAAACTGGGCGCCGACACGCGGGGCCAAGTACTTGACTTATAACGGTACTTTGTGACTTTAGTTGGTTGAAAACGCGACTTTGGAAAAAGAGGCTATAAGTTAGAAGTTGTACCCCAGAAAAGGGGTAGAAATAGTCTGTACTTACATATCGGTTCCCACTTGCACTCTTAATAGTCTTAATAGCCAAGGGTGACTTAAACTTAGTTTACCAAAAACACGTATGCTAGCTCTGTAAAGCTGAAAACTAGAACTACTAAAAGAAGGCCGGTAGCAGCATTTATTTTTTGTGCACCAATATGGCGGCCAATTAATATGAGATCACGTGACTAAAAACGCTATATTCGTCAAGTGTTAAAGCTTATGACGTAAATGCTAATTAAACAAAATTGACGAATTGGCGAAGAGAATTAAGGATAATCATTCAACGAAGAAGCCTCGATTTAACGTTTATTACAAATATATTACCGTAAGCCATTCAGTAAAAAAAATTATAATGAGCAAGTTGATCAATTCCTATTCCTTTTGGCGGTCTTCTTATCCTTTTGGCGGTCTTATCTTACTGGGAGAATTTCGGTCACGTTTTTCTTATTGTGGTCGTGAATTTGACATGGAGACAGATGTTTCTACGTAAACTACAATTTGCAGCTAAATACTGGAATATTAAAGGTACAAAGAGTGTTGGAAAAATAACAAATAAAGTTTTTCTAAATTTCTAGAATGCCCAGTCACTCCCTGACACGCATACCATGGAACTTTACAGCCGAACATTTTTTTAGGTCACCTAGTTATGATGAAATATTACCAAATGTAAGGAACAAAATATGATACTACCAAAACATTTGTGTTCTGGATTGTTTTAGAACACTTTGTAAATGTATGTAAGGACTCAGTCGTGTAGTAGTTGCTGTTGTTGTCGGGGGTGACCGACTATCTGGAAAGCTGTACTGAGAGAGAGAGCCACTGATTAGGATCAAATATAGTTACTTTATTACAAATCGATCCTTTCAATTAATTTTGTCAGTATTACATGAGATTAAAGGAGATTATTTTCCCTAGCAGTAGGATAGGAATTCAAAAAGATTTGTATCAGTTTTATTCTAGATCAGAGTTTTCTCTCTCTTCGTGTTTCAGTTTCGTATAATTGTTCTGAACCCGTTCAGTCGGCTTCTTTTCCGGAGAATCCTTTTGAAAACAGCTCATTTCCAAACGATCCAAATGGCAAAATTCCACATAATACGTTGATGAAAACAAAGCAAAAAGAACATAAGTCAACCAGTCACTGATATTATAAATAGAGAACATGATGTCTTTTTCGTCCTTCAAGTTAGAATGCATCTGTTTTTCAGCATTGGCGGTTCCTTTCAAAAGTTGTGCCGCAAGCCACACGTCCATAGACACGTGCATGAGACCGCAGACGCATAGAAGAATCGATGTTGCAAGGCGCAGCGCGAAAAGCTTGACAGTATTTGTTTGGGGTTTAATAAGGTAGTAGGTGATAACGGTTTGGAGTGAACACTATTTTATTCCACAAACTCGAACTACAGTTCGACCATTGTAGTGTACAATACTAGGGACTTCGGTACGTTTCTGTGAGAAATGAAAAAAATTGATAAGATTTTTTTTTCTGTGAAACAACATTGGAAAATGATTGTACAGTACATATTTTATAATGGGCCGGGGCGTTTAGGTGTACACAAAAAACCTCCCTCTAAACCTCTTTCAAAGTCACATATTGATGGGAGAAAGGAATAGCATCCCTCGATCAAGCGATGTAATCTGCTCCTATTTGCCGATATAAGGCGCTGACAGCTTCAACTCTTTTGACACTCACTGTGGTTTATAAGAGTTGTGGGAAAGAGGATCAGGAGATTGCTAAATCAAGTTTAATCAGAAAATTGACTGCACTATGGAATAACTAGCTTTAAGCAGAACTTCTCGAGTGTGACTTGCGTCAGCCATTAAACGCGACATTGTAACGGTGACAATTAAAAGAAGCGACCACAAGAGAGGAAGATACGGAAGACATCGAGAAATTCTATAGGGTTATTTATGAAGTGACTGGCCACAAGTGTTGGGAGTCACAGCGGAGTTATGGGGGTCCTTTTTATTTAAAATTTTTTTATTTTGCAAACTGAGCAGTTACCTGACGAAGAAGCCAAGCGCCTTAAAAAGAACCACAAGGCAGCTGAGATCCTGACCATCATCTTAACGGCGCTGTTCTTCTCCTACCTGCCCGTAGCCGTACTTTTAAGAAGTGCATCATTATCAGATGATTTGGTGGAGCCGCACATGTTGTACATATTGTCAACATGGTCCTACACGTTTGCTTATTTTTGCTCTCTCCTCAATCCACTGATTACTGCTGGCGACTGGAAAAGCTTCGCGGAGCGTTGTTTGACGTACTGCATTTATGGCGGGCACAAGACAGCTCGGACGTGGAATTGCAAACGCAGCGAAATAATCATCGACCCCATCCCAGTGATGCTTGGCCGGTAGCTCCCACCGGCTAAGGTGGGAGAAAAACTTTCAACCTGATCGATATTATACCATAATTGGAAGAGGTTTTTGTGATATCCAGAATAACCAAGGTCGAGGTAGGGGTTATATTGCTACAGTTCATACTATGACGCGTGTCTGTACAAAATATTTACTTACTGTGGAAAATTATGCACCTGCGGTAATTTTATCAAATCAGAGCAAAAGAAACGAGCTCAATGTACTTACTTTCACTTGGTTTCCCTTCTATCTTAAACTGTACAAAGATTTTGTGGGAAGAATCTGTATCGATCCAAGTCAGTGACTTTGGGGAGAAGGTTTGAAACTGAAAGCATTTATTCCGATTTTTTCCTAAAATAACTTTCATTTTAGATGATACACACTCATAACGATAATTCAGTCAATTTTTTATCACCTGGAAGCGGAAGGAAGGGGGGGAGGTGAGCATTTTGGGGGATCACTTCGTTGTCAAGGGAACGAAGGGGGGGTCAGTCGTCCCCCAACGGGGTCTTTCGCGGGTGTTTACATAATAGCCAATCATAAGAGAGCTGTGGTCCTCTATTGTTTATGTTACATGCAGAGAAGGAATATAAGTCAGCCTTCGCCTTTGGTTGCCATTTTATTTTTAGAGTGTTATGCGAACGTCAGCGTGTTTTCGCGGGAAATTAAAGAACCCCCCACATATCTCAGCTCTAAAAATAAAAAGATACGGGACAGGGTTGACTCAAGGTTCCAATTGGTATGGAGGCTCCGGGTAATGGGCTCCTGGTTGAAATTTTAATCTAACCAGCAGAACGTGTCTAGATGTCAGCTTGGAGTCACAAAGCTGCGATTGCTCGCTGACAAATAATTCCAAACAATAATAGCCATGTTTCTCTAAAATAAAATGCCGTGATATGATTTAAAGCTGATGTAATTGTTTTCGCCTGGTCTAGTTCTTTTCCTTTCCTTTTTTTCTTTTTTTTTTTTTGTCTTTTTTTATCGCTCTATCCTTTTACGAAGAATTTAAAACTCTTTGTCTTGAAATTCTCCCTCCCCCCTTACGTTCCCCCTAAAAATCATGTCATCCCTTTAAATCCATCGATCCCGCTCCCCAAGCAAATAGCAAAGACTGGTCTCTTACCGACACAGGTCAGTTGCGACATGATATGTAACGTCTCATTTCAAATTTACGGAAAATAATTGTTCATTTTCTCATTGATTTTCATCGAAACGCTGAAATAGCTTTTAAAGTATTTTTTGGCAGAAATTACAAATGGTATAACCAACAGAAGATCTTAATTTGGACAAAAATTTCGGTCGGTGATGCAACATATTTCGTAATTACTCGGCACTGTAATTTGCAAAAAAGATGCGAGCCAAGTAGATTAAATGGTACTGATTTCAAATTGCTGTAGATTCAAGAAAACGACATGATGAGGGGGACTGATAACGAATACTGTAGGAAATTAAGACTCCCGTTTTTTAATAACATATATATTAGTCAGTTAATCTAGCCTATACAGCCTCATTTCATTTCATTTTGCCACACTTCGCCGGAGATTTGAAAGAATTCAACTCGAACTGTTTTGTTATTATAAACACGGCAACCTCGGCTGATTAAGTAAAGTTTAAATAACCCTACCTAAGTGAAATATGAAACATGTTCGATTAAAGAAAAAAAAAGACGTTTAGAACGCTTTTAGAGCACTCAACCTCCCGTATCTTTTAAAATACGATGGGTACAACTAATAGATTCAACTTGTCATCAGAAGCTTGCTGCTACCATAGTTATGCAGCAAGGCAACGGAGGGGGGGTGGCGATGTTGAAGCTTTGCATAAATGTAGGCAATATTCACATACTTTGCAACAAATGACCATTCTAGTCGTCGTTTGTTCTTATCTTCACATAGTCACTTTTCTTGCTGTCTGTAAGTTCCTTAACTTTAACGTGATGAATTTCAAGAGAAAAAGTTTTAAATTCTTCTTAAAAGGATGCAGGGAAGAGCGCTAAGCACAGACAGGCAACCCACTCCCCGATAGTGCTAAACAAGTGCAGGGCATAACCACCGTCATCAGGGCTCCACAAAGCTTCAGAGCTACCTGTTTGTAACCTTGTTTTCGAGAACCACTTGAAGAAAGGATGTCCTATGCCAGCGCATGTGATAATACAAGACACGACAAGCCTGAAAATGAACACCCATTTTGAATGGAGGCCCATTTTAGCCGTGAAGAAACCAATGGCGCTTTGGAACCAAAGGTAAAGTATTCCGCTGACCAGAAGTAACACGGTAGCAGCGTTATGAAAGTTTCCAAGAGGAGGGCCGGATTCTCTCTTACCAGCAACAAAGATAACCTGCACAGAAAGAAAAAGGATATATGAGGGTCTGGACCCCACGTTGGTCAGGTAGCCCACCTAGCTTTAGCCGAAAAATAGCTCGCGTTTACATACATCTTACAACCCCGGGTAGCGTTCTCGCAAGTGTAGACGTTTACTTGGAAAATTGCTTCCCCGGCTAACAGGGTTATCCTACCCGACAGACCGGACAACCCCCCTAAGTGGGTTACCTCACCTATCATGTAGACGTGATCAAGATAAAACAAGAAATCAATTGAGCGGGCGGTTACCCCATCAAGGGGTGGGTTACCTCACCTACCTGGGGTCCCCCATCTCCATGTTAATTAATAGGCTCTTAGTGACCTCTGCATATTCTTATCTAAAGTAAATTCCTTTAGTGATTTCTGATTAACCCCTAAGCATAGAATTTCGATCACATGAGAAGCAAGACCACGTGTTTGGTAAAGAATCGCATCTGATAAAAAGGTCTATCAAGAAAATTTATGCCCTGATTAACAATTCAAAATTCGGACTTAAAGTGTATATGACACGAATTTTTTTCTTTTTTTTTGCGTAAACATTTAGCTTATCATATGTAAAAACCAATTCCGATAGAAGAAAGATTTCAAAAAACTTAAAACTCGCCTTGTTCTTATTTTGTCTTAAAAGTGTCCCGTGAACTGGAAACGAATTAGCGGGTGATGACGTAGAAAACGATGAAAACTCTCCGTTGACGTTGACAAATCTCTTACATCTCTTGTAATTTTGTATCAGTCAGCGTTGAAATACTCTTGAATAATGTCAGATAACGATGTATACCTACCTACCTACCGAGAGTTTTGATACATCGTACTCAAGTAGTGAAGAAGAAATGGAAGTTGCGAGGACGATTCAGTCCTACCACGAAGAAACGCATCAAACGAAGATTTCTACGCAGACTGACCAAAACGGTTTTGGTCGTGTGCGGTGTTAAGGTCAAGATTAGAACAAAAATCTCCCGTTACTGAATGTTTAGTTTGTTTCGTTTGTCTTTTGTTTTCTATGGCGAAATCTATGTTGAGAATGGGTAGTTGTGTTCGTTTTTGTTGACATAACATTTTATTCCTTCGCACTAAGTGCGGCGAAGGTTGCCCTTGGTCACTGCTCAAGGGTTTCGTTGCTGTAGAATGATTACCTTAGCAAACCATAAGCTAACATTTGACGAAACAATCGGCTGCATCACGAGGCACGATGATTTTGTGCCGAGAAGTCATCGGGCAGTTTCGTTCCTGTGATTGAAGGGGCTACTTTAATTTGAAGATTTCACGGCGTGAAAAATGCAAATCATGCTCCTTTTCTTAAAGATTGCAAAGGCTGAGGCTGTCGTCGTCGAGCCGGTCAAACGGAAAATGAGCGAGTTTGTCTGATTCAAGTTAACCTCAAATAGAGATTTTAATAGAGAGAACTTTTTTAGTGTAAGTGCAGCATTGCCATATGACCCACTTCGCTCAATGGCAAATAACTGACATCAATATTTTAAATTAATATTTCGTATGGAACGACTTTCACACGGCCCCTTCGAGCTTGTATTTATGCCAGTATCCGTCAAAGGTTTCGTACTGTTCCCGCAACCGAATATCGGCCAGTTCAGGAAAGGGCTCGAACTTTATCATAAATTATTTATTTCTGGTAACAGAATACGATGGAAACTACAACTAGCAGGATTTTCATACAATAAGAAAAGCGCAAATGTAGTCATGTGGAAAGACAAGGAGTATGAGTACATCTCAAGCGCGTGAAATAAACCTGAATAATAAGGAGCTTACCATTCTTCACTTGCGACCTGTCAGCCGAAAATAACGTTGAACAATCGTTTGCGGTGTGGGAACCGGCACCTTAATCAGCATTCTTTTAAGCTGAATTCTTTGGTTATCTTCTCCACAAAATAATGGTCAAGGAGAACTCGCTAGGCGCATAAATCGATTATTTCTAATTTTGAACACAGCTATCAACCAAAAAATGCAAAAACACATGTCACAGGCACTTTAACGGGGGTATCCTTCTCAACAACAAACGCCCAGCAATAATTTATTTTTTATAGTAAATATCGAGGTAAAGCCTTCATTTGTAAATATGCAGGAAAAGCTATTATAAGAAAATACTTGCAAAGGAAAGATTGTTTTCGAAAACCATTGTAAATCAAAAGACAAGTTTCGAAGTTACGATTGAAAAAACGGATTGTATGGTTATTGTGATCCTAACAACGCCTTATAAATTACGTGCTATTACACGAGACGACATGGTGATATGTTATTAATTGATGTTATTAAACATAATGATTCTAGGACTATTTAAATTAAGTCATTGGGAGAAGAGTTGATTCATTCCAGCAGTTATTGCTTGTTCTGTAGCTGCGTCTTCGCTTCGAATAATCATCACTCGGAATTGAAGTGATTTTGAAGCCACGCGATGGATCGGATCTAGTGAGGTTAAGGAAAAATAACTCGGAAATTGGAAAAACTCAATGATAAAAGCCTTTTAACATACACCCTTTTTACCGAAAAAACCTATTTCTGTCGATCGACAATTTGACTTATTAGCCCAAGGTCCTAATTCTTGCGGTTTTATCAGCCATAATACATACCACTTCGGCAGAAGACCTGACACTGGCGACCAGGACAACTCCTATGAGACACCGGAAATGCCAAACCGTAGACCAACTTTATTTAACCTGATGATCTTACTTGAGAATTCACACTCCAGGTCACCAGGAATTGCCCGAACCTGAACATACCGAGCCACCATCATTGCTAGTCCAAGAAAAGCCACCAAGGTCATTAGAGCACCAAAGAGTGACGCCTGTGGTTCGAATGAAGCCGCTTTGCTAATGCTTGGTAAGAAAGGGTAGACATGGCCAAGTGATACGGCTATGATATACGGAGTTATGATGGTTATACAAACCAAAACGGGCCAGATAACTGGTATGAGACGTACTGAACGCGATGAAACTATCATGGTTGAACTAAGCTTTACTCAACTGTGGCACAGAGAATATTGTTATTAAGCAAATGCACTGAGCATTCCACTGGTTGATCGCAGCGTAACCTGTGGTTACCGCGTCAACTGTAACACTGTCATCGGAAGTGTTGTGGTTGAAGTTTTAATCTAGAAGAAGAGAGACCACTGAAATTGCATCATGAAGATACAATAAGTATCAGAGATGTGTTAAGCCAAAACCATTATCTTCTGTACCACCTCGAGATACCCAAATGCTCTGTAACCCTGAGAAACAAAGAGAGTCAGCTAAATCTACCTGACTGACACATTGCAGAACAGGACAGAACCCTAGCCGGCTAAGACAGCCTTGGCTCTCATTTTTAAATCACTGGTCAAGAAACTATAAACGATTGCAATTTTAACCGCCCTTTTTTTCTGCAGCGATGAAAAGAAAACAAGCGCGGGTGTCAGTATTAGTTAAGGGTCTCAGTGGGTTTAATTGTTAGCCGTAAAACGACCAAAAAAATTAGCCGTCAGGCCTAAAAATTGACAAACTTGGACGTTAGTCGTTAAAAAAGTTAACTGTTAATTTTTTTTGTCAATAACAATAGAAAGAAATTAAACGTTAGCCGTAAAATGACCTGCTAAAGAGGCCAAAATTTGAACCGTTAGCTGTAAAAGCCACGCCCCATTGAGACCCTTTACGGGAAAATTTACTGATTTTTCCATGTGTTTGTTTGGAACATATTTATACGTAAACTTTTCACATTTAACCATTTCCAATTTATTCGAGTTCATTCAAGTTCTTTTATTCTAGTAAGTCAAAAAATATATGAAAACCACTCGCTTTCATTATGCACCTGTATGTCGGTACTTTTGTTCAGCATTACTAGTGAAATTTTAGGTAAATACAAGTGTTAATGAACTTTCTGGAAACATTGGTTCTCATAATAGTTAGCAGCTGCGTTTATACTCGTAACTTTCATTTCCTTTCAGACGACAGTTTCCACACCAACCTTGCATAGATAGGCAGAAACTTTTAATTGCTTTTCCGCTTTTATTTCCTAAGCCGCTCTACTGTAATTAAGATAAGTATATTTTCTGCATCAGAGCTGTGAATTCTCAGCTAAGTTTCCTATTTTTAATGGCTAAGAGTTTATGGAATCTGTCCTTTTAATTTTGGAATTCTTTTCATCATCGAAACAGATGGAATATTTAAGTAGAATTTGTTTACTTCAAAGAAACATTTTCCACTTCTTTTGTTCGACTGTTCAAATATGGTTGATTTAGAGAACAATGGAACCTCACAACAGTTCATATTTCAGCAGTACTTTGTAAAGGTTTTTCGATTTACATACACGACGGCGTGCCGTTTTGACTGACGATTACTACTTTAGTTTTTACTCTGGCATGATGTACGTTAAGAGTGCTCTACGCATAAAAGTCTGTTGTGGAACCAAAACGCTGTCTCATCCTTGACGTCCGTATAAGCTCGCTCGAAGTAGATCTCCATGTGCCAGGAAATCGTGACGAGTTTCCGTTCTCGTAAGCCGAGTGGTCTCTACCGAGTTAATTTCCCCCGTTTTGTACGTTTCCCGCGAAGTCCAGTTTAGTGCGCGAAAACCTATCGTCACACCTTTTAGTTGCTAAATAGTTGCGTGTTATGCATACTGAATATTGTTAAACGATAAAAATAGAAATATATCTAATCTAAAAACATTGTAAGGGTTCCCTTTTACTGGTGTTGGTAAAGGAATGGAAATAATATTGTAACGCCAGGTTCGGGGCGACTTTTGAAGGTAAGATGTCCGCACGGCCCCACACTATTGTAAAACAAATCTGTTTTCCCAATGGCAATGTATTGTTTTTGTCATTGTTTTCTCTATTCAAGAATTGAATGCATAATGTAGTATGGGGCTGTGCGGAAATTTTACCCTTTTGAAGAGCCAAAGTTTACTTGTCAACAACTACTCGCGTTGAACTTTGCGTGCATGCTGACCGAAGAAGGCCAGAGATCACGGCAAATCAGCTGTAATTAACGATGATATATTGAAGGTAATGGAATGACCACAGATAACAAAATGTAAATAAGGACTCGGTTGTGTAGTAGTTGCTGTTGTTGTCGGGTGTGACTGATTGTCTGGAAAGGAGATTTTCCCTAGCAGTCGGATAGGAGTTCAAACGATTTGTATCAGTTTTATTCTAGATCAGAGTTTTCACTCTCTTCGTGTTTTAGTTTCGTATAATTGTTCTGAACCCGTTCAGTCGGCTTCTTTTCTGGAGAATGTTTTTGAAAACAGCTCATTTCCAAACCATCCAAACGGCGAAATTCCACATACTATGTTGATGAAAACAAAGCAAAAAGTACATAAGTCAACCAGTCACTGATATTATAAATAGAGAACATGATGTCTTCTTCGTCCTTCAAGTTAGAATGCATCGGTTTTTAGCATTGGCGGTTCCTTTCAAAAGTTGTGCCGCAAGCCACACGTCCATAGACACGTGCATGAGACCGCTGACGCATAGAAGAATCGATGTTGCGAGGCGAAGCGCGAAAAGCTTGACTGTATTTGTTTGGGGTTTAATGAGGTAGTAGGTGAAAACGGTTTGGAGTGAACAATATGTTATTCCACAAATTCCAACCACAGTTCGTACAATGAAGTGTACAATACCAGAGAGAGAGACGTGATTTCACCACTGGTTCTATTGCCCCTTGACGAAATTCGTATAACGCACTTGGTTGAAGTTTTAATCTAACCAGCAGAACGTGTTTAGATGCCAGCTTGGAGTCACAAAGCTGCGATTGCCCGCTGACAAATAATTCCAAATAATAGTAGTCATGTTTCTCTCAAATAAAAAAATAAAACGCCGTGATATGATTTAAAGCTGATTAAATTGTTTTCGCCTGGTCTAGTTTTTTTTTTTCTTTTGTCTTTTCTTATCGATTGGGGAGGTTGGAGGAATTTGATTGTGACAGGGCGAATGCACGTGATCTCCCATGAGGCTCTGTAACATTTTTACGATCCCCCCCTCATTAGCAGTTAATTTTCTATAGCTCCCCCCCTTTATACTCTGTTAGCGACGCTTGGCCCCTCCCCCCCCTTACGTTCCCCCTAAAAATTATGTGATCCCCCTTTAAATCCTTCGACCCCGCTCCCCAGGTAAAAAGCAAAGAGTGGTCCCTTACCGACACAGCTCAGTTGCGACATGATGTGTGACGTCTCAGTTCAAATTTGCGGAAAAGAATTGTTCATTCTCTCATCGATTTTCATTGGAAGGCTAAAATATTTTTTAACGTGTAGGTGTTGATTTCCCGTTAATTTCTTTATTTTTTGGCAGAAATTACAAATGTTATAACCAACAGAAGATCTAAATTTGGACAAAAATTTCGGTCGGTCAAGCAACATATTTCGTAATTACTCGGCACTATAATCTGCAAAAAAGATGCCAGCCAAGGAAATGAAATAGTACTGATTTCAACTTGCTGTAGATTCAAGAAAACGACACGATGAGGGAGACTGATAACGAATACTGTAGGAAATTAAGACTACCGTTTTTTAATAACACATACATAGGTCGGTTTATCTAGCCTACACAACCTCATTTCATTTCATTTTGCCGCACTTCGCCAGAGATTTTGAAGAATTCAACTCGAACTGTTTTATTATTATAAACACGGCAACTTCGGCTGATTAAGTTAAGTATAAATAACCCTACCTAAGTGACACATGAAACATGTGCGATTAATGAAAAAAGAAGACGTTTAGAATACTTCTTTTTTAGCTAGGTAATGAACTTATGTGTCAATAAAAGACAGCGCTCAACCTCTCGTATCTTTTAAAAAACGATGGACACATCTAATAGATCCAACTTGTCATCAGAAGCTTGCTGCTAACATAATTACGCAGCAAGGCAACGGAGGGGAGGGTGGGGATGTTGAAGCTTCGCATAAATGGACGTATTATTCACATACTTTGCAACGAATGACCATTCTAGTCGTCGTTTGTTCCTATCTTCACATAGTCACTTTTCTTGCTGTCTGTAGGTTCCTTAACTGTAACGTGATGAATTTCAAGAGAAAAAGTTTTAAATTCTTCGTAAAAGGATGCAGGAAAGAGCGCTAAGCACAAACAGGCAACCCACTCCCCGATAGTGCTAAACAAGTGCAGGGCATAACCACCGTCATCAGGGCTCCAGAAAGCTTCGGAGCTACCTCTTTGTAACTTTGTTGTCGAGAACCACTTGAAGAAAGGATATCCTATGCCAGTGCATGTCATAGTACAAGACACGACGAGCCTGAAAATGAACACCCATTTTGAATGGAGGCCCATTTTAGCCGTGAAGAAGGTAATAGCGGTTTGGAACCAAAGGTATGGTATTGCGCTGACAAGAAGTAACACGGTAGCAGCGTCATGAAGTTTTCCAAGAGGAGGTCCGGACTCTCTCCTACCAGCGACAAAGATAACCTGCACAGAAAGAAAAATGATATATGAGGGTCTGGACCTCAGGTTGGTCAGGTAGCCCGCATTAACATACATCTTACAACCCCGGGCGGCGTTCTCGTAAGTGTAACATTGCCCGACTAGGCGGGTTATCCAACCTTGAGACGTTTACTTGGCAAATTGCTTCCCCGGCTGACAGGGTTACCCTACCCGACAGACCGGACAACCCACCTAAGTGGGTTACCTCACCTATCATGTAGACGTGTTCAAGATAAAACAAGAGATCATATGAACGGGTGGTTACCCCATCAAGGCGGGTTACCCCGTCTGCATGATAACAGGCTCTAAGTGACCTCTGCATATTCTGATCTAAAGTGAATTCTTTTAGCAATTTCTGATTAACCCCTAAGCAGAGAATTACGATCACATGAGAAGCAAGGCCACGTGTTTGGTGAAGGATTGCATCTGATTAAAAGGTACATCGATAAAATTTATGCCCTGAGTTTGGATCGAAAAGATTAACAATTCAAAATTCGGACTTAAAGTGTCTATGACACGAATTTTTTTTCTCTTTTTTTGCGTAAAAATTTAGCTTATCATATGTAAAAACCGATTCCGATAGAAGAAAGATTTCAAAAAACTTAAAACTCGCTTTTTTGGGGGCCTTAAAATGTCCTTATTTTGTCCTAAAAGTGTCCCGTGGACTGGAAACGAATTAGCGGGTGATGACGTAGAAAACTATGACAACTCTCCGTTGACATTTACAAATCTCTCACATGTCTTGTAATTTTGTATCAGTCAGCGTTGAAGTACTCTTGAATAATGTCAGATAGCGATGTATACCTACCTTCGGCAAGCCCTACATCGTACTCGAGTAGTAAAGAAGAAATGGAAGTTGCGAGTACGATTCAGTCCTACGAAGGAGAACCGCATCAAACCACAGGCGGCCCAAGCTCACGTCTCGAGAAAAAGCCAACGATGAATTCATGAACGCGTCACGCGTTGTGTGACTCGGTGTTAAGTTACGGGAGGAACCGTTGAAAATTTGAACACGTTATAAGGCATAGTATGGGGAACGACATATGGTCGATTTACAACGATAAATATTTCGAAATCTGAATATTTTACACGTAAAATCAATAAAAACTTACTCATGCCCTGTGTATCCGTCGTAGTTTCTAGCGATTTCTGCTGTTTTAAGCTTGCTTTACCATCACTGTTATCCATGACATGGTTAACAGTGATGGTAAAGCAAGCTTAAAACAGCAGAAATCGCTAGAAACTACGACGGATACACAGGGCATGAGTAAGTTTTTATTGATTTTACGTGTAAAATATTCAGATTTCGAAATATTTATCGTTGTAAATCGACCATATGTCGTTCCCCATACTATGCCTTATAACGTGTTCAAATTTTCAACGGTTCCTCCCGTAACTTAACACCGAGTCACACAACGCGTGACGCGTTCATGAATTCATCGTTGGCTTTTTCTCGAGACGTGAGCTTGGGCCGCCTATGATCAAACGAAGATTTCTACGCAGACTGACTAAGACGGTTTTTCGAGTGCGGTATTCAGGTCGAGATTAGAACAAAAATCTCCCGTTACTAAGTGTTTATTTTGTTTCGTTTGTGTTTTGTTTTCTATGGCGAAACCTATCTTAAGAATGGGTAGTTGTGTTTGTTTTTGTTGACATAACATCTTATTCCTTCGCACTAAGTGCGGCGAAGGTTGCCCTTGGTCACTACTCTAGAGTTTCGTTGCTGTAGAATGATTACCTTAGCAAACCACAAGCTAACATTTGACGAAACAATCGGCTGCATCACGAGGCACGATGATTTTGTGCCAAGAAGTCTCGGGCAGTTTTGCTCCTGTGGTTGAAGGGGCTACTTTAAGTTGAAGATTTCATGGCTTGAAAAATGCAAATCATGCTCCTTTCCTCAAAGATTGCAAAGGCTGAGGCTGTCGTCGTCGAGCCGGTCAAGCGGAAAATGAGCGAGTTTGTCTTATTCAAGTTAACCTCAAATAAAGCTTTTAATTGAGAGAATTTATTTTAGTTTAAGTGCAGCATTGCCTTATGACCCCTTTCGCTCAGTGGCAAATAACTGACATCAGTATTGTCAATTAATATTTCGTATGCATCAACTTTCACACGGCCCCTTCGACCTTGTGTGTATGCCAGTATCCGCCAAAGGTTTCGCACTGTTCACGCAACAGGATATTGGCCAGTTCAGGAAAGGGCTTGAACTTTATCATGAATTATGTATTTCTGGTAACAAAATACGATGGAAACTACAACTAGCAGGATTTTCATACGATAAGAAAAACGCAAATGTAGTCATGTGGAAAGACAAGGAGTATGAGTACATCTCAAGCGCGTGAAATAACCCTGAATAATAAGAAGCTCACCATTCTTCACTTGCGACATGTCAGCCGAAAATAATGTTGAACAATTGTTTACGGTGTGGGAACCGGCACCTTTATCAGCATTCTTTAGGCTGAATTCTTTGGTTATCTTCCCCTGATTTGTCTAGTGGTATGTGTTCGTAACAGCTGCCTTCAGAGCCGGTACGGAGCATAAGGCTAACAACATGCGGTGAAGAGTGAAATCTCCTCGATGTCGACGATCGAAACGCGTCCATTTGGCCATATAGCGACATCCTTTGGAAAGTTGTGAAGAGAAATACCCGGAATATGTGTATTAATCATTTGGCGCTCCGGTCACGCAATACGTTCGTCCTTTCTTCTAGATTTCTCCTTTCTTTCCCATAGTTGCCGACGTATCTTCACATTTGTCTACATCACAACGATGTAACATGATCGTTTTGGCCGCACGCTTAATGGGGACAATTTTTGGCCACCAAATCGTACTTTCAATACACAAAAAAATGGTCGAGGAGAACTCGCTAAGCGCTTAAATCGCTTATTTCTAATTTTGAATACAGCTATGAACCAAAAATTCAAAACAAATTTCGTGTCACAGGCACTTTAACGGGGGTATTAAATCTCAACAATAAACGCCCACCAATAATTTATTTTTTGCGGCAAATATCGAGGTAAAGCCTTCATTTGTAAATATGTAGGAAAAGCTACTATAAGAAAATACTTGCAAAGGAAAGAATATTTTCGAAAACCATTGTAAATCAAAAGAGAAGTTTCGAAGTTAAAATTGAAAAAACGGATTGCATGGTTATTGTGATCTTAACAACGCCTCGTAAATTGTGTGCCATTACACGAGACAACACGGTGAGATATTATTAATTGATATTATTAAACATAATAAATCTAGGACTATTTGAATTGAGACATTGGGAGAAGAGTTGATTCATTCCAGCAGCTATTGCTTGTTCTGTAGCTGCGTCTTCGCTTCGGATAATCATCACTCAGAATTGAAGTGATTTTGAAGCCACGCGATTGATCGGATCTAGTGAGGTTAACGAAAAATAACTCGGAAATTGGAAAAACTCAATAATAAAAGCCTTTTAACATACATCCTTTTTACCTAAATAACTTATTTCTGTCCATCAACAATTTGACTTATTAGCCCAAGGTCCTAATCCTTGCGGTTTTATCAGCCATAATACATACCACTTCGGCAGAAGACCTGACACTGGCGACCAGGACAACTCCTATGAGACACGAAATGCCAAACCGTAGACCAACTTTGTTTAACCTGATGATCTTACTTGAGAATTCACACTCCAGGTCACCAGGAACTGCCTGAACCTGAACATACCGAGCCACCATCATTGCCAGTCCAAGAAAAGCCACCAAGGTCATCAGAGCACCAAAGAGTGACGCCTGTGGTTCGAATGAAGCCGCTTTGCTAATGCTTGGTAAGAAAGGGTAGACATGGCCAAGTGATACGGCTATGATATACGGAGTTATGATGGTAATACAAATCAAAACGGGCCAGATAACTGGTATGAGACGAATTGAACGCGATGAAACTATCATGGTTGAACTAATCTTCACTCAACTGCGGCACAGAGAATATTGTTATTAAGCAAATGCACTGAGCATTCCACTGGTTGGTCGTAGCGTATCGTAGCGTATCGCATCAACTGCAACACTGTCATCGGAAGTGTAGTGATTGAAGTTTTCATCTAAAAGAAGAGAGAGAGATGTGTTAAGCCAAGACTATTATCTTCTGTACCACCTCGAGATACCCAAATGCTGTGTAACCCTGAGAAACAAAGAGAGTTAGCTAAATCTACCTGACTGACACATGGCAGAACAGTACAGAACCCTAGTCGGCTGAGACAACCTTGGCTCTCATTTTTAAATCGCTGGTCAAGAAACTATACACCATTACGATTTTAACCGCCATTTTTTCTGCAGCGATGAAAAGAAAACAAGCGCGGGTGTCAGTGTTAATTAAGGGTCTCAGTAGGTTTAATTGTTAGCCTTAAAACAACCAAAAAAAATTAGCGGTCAAGCGTAAGAGCCATCGCCCCATTTAGACCCTTTTAGTTGCTAAATAGTTGCATGTTATGCATACTGAATATTGTTAAACGATAAAAATAGAAATATGTCTCATCTAAAAACATTTTAAGGGTCCCCTTTTACTGGTGTTGGAAAATGAACGGAAATAATATTGTAACGCCAGATTCAGGGCGACTTTTGAAGAGCCAAAGTTTACTTGTCAACAACTACTCGCGTTGAACTTGCGTGCATGCTGATCGAATAACGCCAGAGATCGCGGGAAATCAGCTGTAATTAACGATGATCTATTGAAGATAATGGAACGACCACAGATAACAAGATAACGCCAATCACGAACCAATAAGGGAGAACATTCCGATCATAATTGCGGCGTAACAGATGTTTCTAGATGATCTCTAAATAAATATAAAAATCAATAGTAACGAGAGAATACATGTATTTTAGATTGTCCTAAAGGGATAGCAATAACATAAACGGTAGCAGTTCTAAAATCATTGAAAGGCCATAAAATCGCAAGAGATAGAAGGCTACAGAAAAACTAAATGGGTCCTTCGAAAAACTGGGCGCCGACACGCGGGGCCAAGTACTTGACTTGTAACGGTTCCTTGTGATCTAGTTGGTTGAAAACGCGACTTTTGGAAGAAGGAGCTATAAGTCAGAAGTTGTACCCCAGAAAAGGGGTAGAAATAGTCTGTACTTACACGTCGGTTCCCACTTGCACTCTTAATAGTCTTAATAGCCAAGGGTGACTTAAACTTAGTTTACCAAAAACACGTATGCTAGCTCTGTAAAGCTGAAAACTAGAACTACTAAAAGAAGGCCGGTAGCAGCATATATTTTTTGTGCACCAATATGGCGGCCAATTAAAATGAGATCACGTGACTAAAAACGCTATATTCGTCAAGTATTAAAGCTTATGACGTAAATGCTAATTAAACAAAATTGACGAATTGGCGAAGAGAATTAAGGATAATCATTCAACGAAGAAGCCTCGATTTGACGTTTATTACAAATATATTACCGTAAGCCATTCAGTAAAAAAAATTATAATGAGCAAGTTGATCAATTCCTATTCCTTTTGGCGGTCTTCTTATCCTTTTGGCGGTCTTCTTATCCTTTTGGCGGTCTTATCTTACAGAAGAATTTCGGTCACGTTTTTCTTATTGTGGTCGTGAATTTGACATGGAGACAGATGTTTCTACGTAAACTACAATTTGCGGCTAAATATTGAAATATTTAAGGTGTTGGAAAAATATTTCTAACAAAATAAGTTTCTCTAAATTTCTAGAATGTCTGGTCACTTCCTAACACGTATACCATGGAACTTTACAGCCGAACATTTTTTTAGGTCACGCAGTTATGATGAAATATTACCAAATGTAATGAACAAAGTGGGGCCTGTTTACATGGAGGTGGGGGACCCCAGGTAGGTGAGGTAACTCGCCTAGGTAGGGTAACCCGCCTGTCCATATAATTTCTTATTTTATCTTGATCACGTTCACATGATAGATGGGGTGACCCGCCTAGGCGGGTTGACCGGTCTACCACGTAGGATAACCCTGTCAGCAGGGGTGATAATTTGCCATGTAAACATCTCAAGGTGGTGTAACCCGCCTAGCTGGGGTCGCGTTCATGGCAAAAACATGTATGTTTTAGAACTTTGTACATATCCTAGCCGTCTCATGGCAGAAATCACCAGAAACCGCAACGGACACATAAGGAGTGGAAAATGTTCACATTTCGGAATATTTAGCGTCGTAAATCGACCATATTTCGTTTCCCAAACTATTCCGTATAACGTATTAAGTCAACGGTTCCTTGCGTAACCTAACACCGCGTAACAAAACGCATGACGCTTTCAGGAATAAATAAAAATGTGTCCGAAAATTAATCTTTAGTCTTTCTCGAGATGTGAGCTTGGGACGCCTGTGCTCAAACTCCTTAATTGCAAGCGCAACAACGACCTCAAGAAACCTCACCCCCAGCACCCCGGGGTTGTAAGATTGCATGTAAACGCGTTTTATTTTTTGACCACGGCCAGGCGGGTTACCTCACCTACCTGAGGTCCCCTACCTTCATGTAAACAGGCCTATAGTTTTTTTCCGGAATGTTCTAGACTAATTTGTAAATGTATATAAGGACTCAGTCGTGTAGTAGTTGCTGTTGTTGTTGGGAGCGACCGACTGTCTGGAAAGCTGTGCCAAGAGAGAGACCGGCTACTGATTAGGATCAAATATAGTTACTTTATTACAAATCGATCATTTTAGTTGATTTTGTCAGTATTACATGAGATTAAAAGGAGATTATTTTCCCTAGCAGTCGGATAGGAGTTCAAACGATTTGTATCAGTTTTATTCTAGATCAGAGTTTTCACTCTCCTCGTGTTTCAGTTTCGTATAATTGTTCTGAAACCGTTCAGTCGGCTTCTTTTCTGGAGAATGTTTTTGAAAACAGCTCATTTCCAAACGATCCAAACGGCGAAATTCCACATAATACGTTGATGAAAACAAAGCAAAAAGTACATAAGTCAAAAAAGAGATAGAGAGTTGAATATATAATACAAAATAAGGTACTTAGAGACATCAAAAATATTTTCATGACTAACATGATGAGGATGAAACGCTTCTCTGGGAGTAAAAAACTAATCTTTGAGGTCTAGATTTGTCCATGCTATTTTGTGGCTCGACTTCTAGAAAGAAATAAAATCATAGCAGAGGTCATAATCCATCTCCTGTGACCAGGGCCCAGTTGCATAAAGGTCGGATAACGCTATTTATTGTTTTTTTAGAGGGCACGGTAACGAATCTTGCAATCTGATTGGTTCTTTACCCGGTCAGTATTTTCCCATCTCTGCCCACGGGCCACAGTAACGCTTTCGTGAGTCGCCGAGTACATCCCAACTTTCGTTGTCATTTTTCATAAATATACCTCGTTTTCCGGCTGGGCAGTATTTTTAAGCAAACACGTCGGTCACTACCTCAAGCCGATAAATAACTTATGAATCCTCTCTTTTCTCTCTATCAAATCACTTTGGTTGACAGAAAAATATTGGTTTCAGAATGAATTTGTATAAACAATAGTGTCATTACGTTGGTTGACAAGCGGCCTAAAAACCTTCAGCAATTAATTTTAATCGTTCACAAAAAGTACCCTGAAAGTTGGAACGTGAGGTATTTGGTTACAGTTAAACTGAACGATGGAACTTTCATTCATTTAATATCTGAATTTTCTCGAGCAATTTGTTCATAGTGAAAGAGCGAGCGAAGTTTTAATTTAAGTTCTACAACAAATATACGCTCCTGGTGAGTCTTTCCAATTCCGTTCAATTTGGACATTTGTACCTTAAATTGCACAACAGAAATTGAAGGAATTTTTTGAGAAAAGGCCGCATTACATTCCCTTGTGTCTCGTTGGAGTGTGCCGTTCGAATTTAGTTTTTGTGAAGGAAAGATCAGAGTTAAACACGCCATTACAGCAAACAAACGAGCAAACTCTCACAACTTCAAAAAAAAAAGATTGAATTTACTCACAGTTAATTTCCTCGCCGTTTACTTAATGAACAGAGGTAAATCTTCGTACATGAATGAATCGTCGATGAGAGTGAATAATAGTTTCCGTTAGATCATTAACTGATTTTGAAGAAAACATTGTCGTGACAGTCCTTGCCAAACTAGTTCTGTTGGTTTTCAAATGTTCCTTCGCTTTTCTTTTTCTTGCGCGCTCTCTAATTGACAGGTGTCAGATTGTGACAGATACTTGTAAAAATAATGTTTCAAAGTTTGTTTGGAAGCCTTTTAAATCACCTTTATCGTTACGGAAATGAAAATGTTTCGCTGAGGCATCTCTCTTAAATTTGCATCACCTCTATTTAACTACCATTTACCCACTCAAAAATTTTTCAGTTTATGGAAGATCTTGCCGTATTTACGGCCATAAATCATTCGGGTTCTTTCGGAAAGAATTTCGTCAAGTTTAAAAACAATAAATATGTTATTTACCGGCTAAGGGTCGGTCCGTATGGTGAAAAACTGTGACCTCGGTCTTGAAAATGCTGCCCTCGGCCTACGGCCTCGGGCAGTATTTTCAAGACCTCGGTCACAGTTTTTCACCATACGGACCTCCCAGCCGGCAAATAACATATATGTATCCAATGGATACATCACTATCCAGCGGATAAGTGACAGGAAAACGTATAGCGTTATCCATCGTATAGAGACTTATCCAGTGGATAGCGTTGTCCAACATTCGAACAATCGGAGCCAGGTGTTTTGTTTATCTTTGCCTGGTTTGAAAATTTTAACCACAGTTCGACCTAAACAAAATATTAACAATACTAATGAACCTGCGAAGTTTTTTGGTTCGAAATATCGCTACAATTCATACTATGACGCGTGTCCGTATAAAAGATTTACTTATTGCGGAAAATTATGCATCTGCTGCAATTTTATCAAATCAGAGCAAAAGAAACGAGCTCAATGTATTTACTTTCACTTGGTTTCCCTTCTATCTTAAACCGTACAAAGATTTCGTGTGAAGAATCTGTATCGATCCAAGTCAGTGACTTTGGGGAGAAGGTTTGAAACTGAAAGTATTAATTCCGATGTTTTCCCAGAATAATTTTCATTTGAGATGATACAACTCACAACGATAATTCAGTCAATTTTTTATCGCCTGAAAGCGGAGGGAGGGTGGGAGGTGAGGATTTTGGGGATCACTTAGTTGTCAGGGGAACCTAGGAGGGATCAGTGGTCCCCAACAGAGCATAAAGGGGGTAGTATATAACAAAATTGACTACCAATTAACTGCCAACGATGGGGGAGGGGTGAGTCATAAGAATATTACATGTCCCTATTGGGGATCAGGTACATTTTGTTGAAACATGACCAAAATCCCCCAAGTACCCCACCCCCCCACCCCAGGCGATAAATAATGGTTGCTCCTTAAGACAAGATCATATCCCTTTGGTTTTTCATAGCATTTTTTAAGAGGCAGTTTTAAGGAAGAAACCAGAAAGACGTAATTTCACCACTGCTTCCATTGCCCCTTGACGAAATTCGTATAACGCACTTGGTTGAAGTTTTAATCTAACCAGCAGAACGTGTTTAGATGTCAGCTTGGAGTCACAAAGCTGCGATTGCTCGCTGACAAATAATTCCAAATAATAATAGTCGTGTTTCTCTCAAAGAAAAAAAGAAAACGCCATGATATGATTTAAAGCTGATTAAATTATTTTCGCCTGGTCTAGCTCTTTTTCTCTTTTTTTTTTTTTCTTTTTGTCTTTTCTTATCGCTTGGGGAGGTTGGAGGAATTTGATTGTGACAGGGCGAATACACACGATCTCCCATGAGGCTCTGTAACATTTTTACGATCCCCCCCTCATTAGCAATTAGTTTTCTTTAGCTCCCCCCCTTTATACTCTTTTACCGACGCTTGACCCCTCCCCCCCTCACGTTCCCCCTAAAAATCATGTGATCCCCCTTTAAATTCTTCGACCCCGCTCCCCAGGCAAAAAGCAAAGACCGGTCCCTTGACGTCTCATTTCAAATTTGCGGAAAAGAATTGTTCATTCTCTCATCGATTTTCATTGAAAGGCTAAAATAGTTTTTAAAGTGTAGGTGTTGATTTCCCGTTAATTTCTTTATTTTTTGGCAGAAATTACCAATGTTATAACCAACGAAAAGATCTAAATTTGGACAAAAATTTCGGTCGGTGATGCAACATATTTCGTAAGTACTCGGCACTATAATCTGCAAAAAAGATGCGAGCCAAGGAAATGAAATAGTACTGATTTCAACTTGCTGTAGATTCAAGAAAACGACATGATGAGGGAGACTGATAACGAATACTGTAGGAAATTAAGACTACCGTTTTTTAATAACATATACATAGGTCGGTTAATCTAGCCTACACAGCCTCATTTCATTTCATTTCAAATGGACCTATTATTCACCTACTTTGCAACAAATGACCATTCTAGTCGTCGTTTGTTTCTATCTTCACATAGTCACTTTTCTTGCTGTCTGTAAGTTCCTTAACCTCAACATAATGAATTTCAAGAGAAAAAGTTTTAAATTCTTCGTAAAAGGATGCAGGGAAGAGCGCTAAGCACAGACAGGCAACCCACTCCCCGATGGTGCTAAACAAGTGCAGGGCATAGCCACCATCACCAGGGCTCCAGAAATCTACGGAGCTACCTGTTTGTAACCTTGTGTACGAGAACCATTTGAAGAAAGGATATCCTATGCCAGCGCATGTGATAGTACAAGACACGAAAAGCCTGAAGATGAACACACATTTTGAATGGAGGCCCATTTTAGCCGTGAAGAAGGTAATAGCGGTTTGGAACCAAAGATATGGTATTCCGCTGACAAAAAGTAACGCGGTAGCAGCGTCATGAAGTTTTCCAAGAGGAGGTCCGGACTCTCTCCTACCAGCGACAAAGATAACCTGCACAGAAAGAAAAAGGATATATGAGGGTCTGGACCCCAGGTTGGTCAAGTAACTCACGTAGCTGTGGTCGAAAATAGCCCGCGTTTACAAAGAACTTATAACCCCCGGTGGCGTTCTCGCAAGAGTAACATGAACGCAACCTCGACTAGGCGGGTTACCCTTGAGACGTTTACTTGGCAAATTGCTTCCTCGGCTGACAGGGTTACCCTACCCGACAGACCGGACAACCCACCTAAGTGGGTTACCTCACCTATCATGTAGACGTGTTCAAGATAAAACAAGAGATCATATGAACGGGTGGTTACCCCATCAAGGCGGGTTACCTCGCCTACCTGGGGTCCCCCATCTCTATGTTAATAGGCTCTAAGTGACCTCTGCATATTCTGATCTAAAGTGAATTCTTTTAGCAATTTCTGATTAATCCCTAAGCAGAGAATTTCGATCACATGAGAAGCAAGACCACGTGTTTGGTAAAGGATCGCATCTGATAAAGGTCTATCAAGAAAATTTATGCCCTGAGTTTGGATCAAAAAGATTTACAATTCAAAATTCGGAGTCAAGGCGTCTATGAGACGAATTTTTTTTTTGCGTAAACATTTAGCTTATCATATGTAAAAACCAATTCCGATAGAAGAAAGATTTCAAAAAACTTAAAACTCGCTTTTTTTTGGGCTTTAAAGTGTCCCTATTTTGTCTTAAAAGTGTCCCGTGGACTGGTAACGAATTAGCGGGTGATGACGTAAAAACTATGAAAACTCTCCGTTGACATTTACAAATCTCTCACATCTCTTGTAATTTTGTTATCGATCAGTGTTGAAGTACTCTTGAATAATGTCAGATAGCGATGTATACTTACCTTCAGCAAGCTCTACCAAGAGTTTTGATACATCGTACTCAAGCAGTAAAAAAGAAATGGAAGTTGCGAGCACGATTCAGCCCTACGAAGGAGAACCGCATCAAACGAAGATTTCTAAGCAGACTGACTAAGACGGTTTTTCGAGTGCGGTGTTCAGGTCGAGATTAGAACAAAAATCTCCAGTTACTGAATGTTTAGTTTGTTTCGTTTGTGTTTTGTTTTCTATGGCGAAATCTATGTTGAGAATGGGTAGTTGTGTTCGTTTTTGTTGACATAACATTTTATTCCTTCGCACTAAGTGCGGCGAAGGTTGCCCTTGGTCACTGCTCAAGGGTTTCGTTGCTGTAGAATGATTACCTTAGCAAACCACAAGCTAACGAAACAATCGGCGGCATCACGAGGCACGATGATTTTGTGCCGAGAAGTAATCGGGCAGTTTCGCTCCTGTGATTGAAGGGGCTACTTTAATTTGAAGATTTCACGGCTTGAAAAATCAAATCATGCTCCTTTCCTCAAAGATTGCAAAGGCTAAGGCTGTCGTCGTCGAGCCGGTCAAACGGAAAATGAGCGAGTTTGTCTGATTCAAGTTAACCTCAAATAAAGATTTTAAAAGAGAGAATTTTTTTTTAGTTGACGTGCAGCATTGCCGTATGACCCATTTCGCTCAGTGGCAAATAACTGACATCAGTATTGTCAATTAATATTTCGTATGCATCAACTTTCACACGGCCCCTTCGACCTTGTGTGTATGCCAGTATCCGCCAAAGGTTTCGCACTGTTCACGCAACAGGATATCGGCCAGTTCAGGAAAGGGCTTGAACTTTATCATAAATTATGTATTTCTGGTAAAAAGATACGATGGAAACTACAACTAGCAGGATTTTCATACGATAAGAAAAACGCAAATGTAGTCATGTGGAAAGACAAGGAGTATGAGTACATCTCAAGTGCGTGAAATCACCCTGAATAATAAGAAGCTCACCATTCTTCACTTGCGACATGTCAGCCGAAAATAATGTTGAACAATCGTTTACGGTGTGGGAACAGGCACCTTAATCAGCATTCTTTTAAGCTGAATTCTTTGGTTATCTTCCCCTGATTTGTCTAGTGGTATGTGTGCGTAACAGCCGCCTTCAGAGCCGGTACGGAGCATAAGGCCGACGACATTCAGTGAAGGGTAAAATCTCCTCGATGTCGACGATCGAAACGCGTCCCTTTGGCCATAAAGCGACATCCTTTGGAAAGTAGTGTAGAGAATTACCCGGAATATGTGTATTAATCATTTGGCGCTCCGGTCACGCAATACGTTCGTCCTTTCTTCTAGATTTCTCCTTTCTTCCCCATAGTTGCCGACGTATCTTCACAGTTGTGTACATCACAACGATGTAACATGATCGTTTTGGCCGCACGATTAATGGGGACAATTTTTGGCCACCAAATCGTACTTTCGATACACAAAAAAATAGTCGAGGGGAACTCGCTAGGCGCTTAAATCGCTAATTTCTAATTTTGAATACAGCTATCAACCCAAAATTCAAAACAAATTTCGTGTCACAGGCACTTTAACGGAGGTATAAATCTCAACAACAAAGGCCCAGCAATAATTTATTTTTTGCAGTAAATATCGAGGTAAAGCCTTCATTTGTAAATATGCATGCACTATAAGAAAATACTTGCAAAGGAAAGAATATTTTCGAAAACCATTGTAAATCAAAAGACAAGTTTCGAAGTTAAAATTGAAAAAACGGATTGCATGGTTATTGTGATCCTAACAACGCCTCGTAAATTGCGTGCCATTACACGAGACAATATGGTGAGATATTATTAATTGATATTATTACACATAATAAATCTAGGACTATTTGAATTTAGTCATTGAGAGAAGAGTTGATTCATTCCAGCAGCTATTGCTTGTTCTGTAGCTGCGTCTTCGCTTCGGATAATCATCACTCAGAATTGAAGTGATTTTGAAGCCACGCGATTGATCGGATCTAGTGAGGTTAACGAAAATAACTCGGAAATTGGAAAAACTCAATGATAAAAGCCTTTTAACATACACCTTTTTACCTAAATAACTTATTTCTGTCGATCGACAATTTGACTCATTAGCCCAAGGTCCTAATTCTTGCGGTTTTATCAGCCATAATACATACCACTTTGGCAGAAGACCTGACACTGGCGACCAGGACAACTCCTATGAGACACGAAATGCCAAACCGTAGACCAACTTTGTTTAACCTGATGATCCTACTTGAGAATTCACACCCCAGATCACCAGGAACTGCCTGAACCTGAACATACCGAGCCACCATCATTGCCAGTCCAAGAAAAGCTACCAAGGTCATCAGAGCACCAAAGAGTGACGCCTGTGGTTCGAATGAAGCCGCTTTGCTAATGCTTGGTAAGAAAGGGTAAACATGGCCAAGTGATACGGCTATGATATACGGAGTTATGATGGTAATACAAACCAAAACGGGCCAGATAACTGGTATGAGACGTATTGAACGCGATGAAACTATCATGGTTGAACTAAGCTTCACTCAACTGCGGCACAGAGAATATTGTTATTAAGCAAATGCACTGAGCATTCCACTGGTTGATCGTAGCGTAACCTTTGGTTATCGAGAGACCACTGAAATTGCATCATGAAGATAAAATAAGTATCAGAGATGAATTAATTAAGCCAAGACCATTATCTTCTGTACCACCTCGAGATACCCAAATGCTGTGTAACCCTGAGAAACAAAGAGAGTTAGCTAAATCTACCTGACTGACACATTGCTGAACAGGACAGAACCCTAGCCGGCTGAGACATCCTTGGCTCTCATTTTTAAATCGCTGCTCAAGAAACTATACACGATTACGATTTTAACCGCCATTTTTTCTGTAGCGATGAAAAGAAAACAAGCGCGGGTGGCAGTATTAATTGAGGGTCTCACTTGGTTTAATTGTTAGCCGTAAAACGACCAAAAAAACTTAGCCGTGAGGCGTAAGAGCCATCGCCCCATTGAGACCCTTTTAGTTGCTAAATAGTTGCATGTTTTGCATACTGAATATTGTTAAACAATAAAAATAGAAATATGCCTCATCTAAAAACATTTCAAGGGTTCCCTTTTACTGGTGTTGGAAAAGGAATGGAAATAATATTTTAACGCCAGGTTCGGGGCGACTTTTGAAGAGCCAAAGTTTACTTATCAACAACTACTCGCGTTGAACTTGCGTGCATGCTGACGCCAGAGATCACGGGAAATCAGCTGTAATTAACGATGATATATTGAAGATAATGGAACGACCACAGATAACAAGATAACGCCAATCACGAACCAATAAGGGAGAACATTCCGATCATAATTGCGGCGTAACAGATGTTTCTAGATGATCTCTAAATAAATATAAAAATCAATAGTGACGAGAGAATACATGTATTTCAAATTGTCCTAAAGGGATAGCAATAACATAAACGGTAGCAGTTCTAAAATCATTGAAAGGCCATAAAATCGCAAGAGATAGAAGGCTACAGAAAAACTAAATGGGTCCTTCGAAAAACTGGGCGCCGACACGCGGGGCCAAGTACTTGACTTGTAACGGTTCCTTGTGATCTAGTTGGTTGAAAACGCGACTTTTGGAAGAAGGAGCTATAAGTTAGAAGTTGTACCCCAGAAAAGGGGTAGAAATAGTCTGTACTTACATATCGGTTCCCACTTGCACTCTTAATAGTCTTAATAGCCAAGGGTGACTTAAACTTAGTTTACCAAAAACACGTATGCTAGCTCTGTAAAGCTGAAAACTAGAACTACTAAAAGAAGGCCGGTAGCAGCATATATTTTTTGTGCACCAATATGGCGGCCAATTAAAATGAGATCACGTGACTAAAAACGCTATATTCGTCACGTGTTAAAGCTTAGGACGTAAACGCTAATTAAACAAAATTGACGAATTGGCGAAGAGAATTAAGGATAATCATTCAACGAAGAAGCCTCGATTTGACGTTTATTACCAATATATTACCATAAGTCATTCAGTAAAAAAATTTATAATAAGCAAGTTGATCAATTCCTATTCCTTTTGGCGGTCTTCTTATCCTTTTGGCGGTCTTATCTTACAGTAGAATTTCGGTCACGTTTTTCTTATTGTGGTCGTGAATTTGACATGGAGACTGATGTTTCTACGTGAACTACAATTTGCGGCTAAATATTGGAATATTTAAGGTACAAAGAGAATTTTGTTAGAAAAATATTTCTAACAAAATAAGTTTCTCTAAATTTCTAGAATGTCTAGTCACTTCCTGACACGCATACCCTGGAACTTTATAGCCGAACATTTTTTTAAGTCACGCAGTTATGATGAAATATTACCAAATGTAATGAACAAAATATGATACTACCAAAATGGGGTCTGTTTACATGGAGGTGGGGAACCCCAAGTAGGTGAGGTAACCCTTCTAGGTGGGGTAACCCGCCTTTTCATATAATTTCTTATTTTATCTTGATCACGTTTACACAATAGGTGGGGTGACCCGCCAAGGCGGGTTGCCCGGTCTACCATATCAAACTCTTTCCACAGCGCGACGAACATTTGTTTTTCTCGGTTCCAGGTGTACGCGACCACTAAGCCTTCGTGATGCATAAACATGCTCTCTGTTGCGAATTTTCAAAATGGCGGACAGGCTAAAGAGAAAAGTAAAAAAAGCAAAGCGATTTTTCAACAAATACTTGACATAAACCTCCGTTAGAAAGGCGAATCCACAATAGAAAGATACAAAACTGTATGATATTGAGATTAGGGAGGTTGACAAAATCAACAAGAGAGGTTGAAAATTCATGACGTTGGCTCACATGCTTCGATGAATGGACACCCTTGAGGGCCGATAGAGGATCTGGATATTTTCCGTTTGTTCGCAGCGAAAAGCTGTTCATTCCCTCGGAAAACTCTCTAGAGGATAGAAAAGAATCGTTCCATGGCCAACTTGCTCGTGAAATAAAGAAAAAGCTTTGGTCTGGACGGCGAGAGGACCCTGATATAAACATAGACCTTAATGTTGACCAAGATGTTTTCATGGAAGGTGTTGGGAGTGTTTTGCCCGGCGTTCTTCAACGAGGGAAGATAGTTTACCAATCGGAGTCAAATAGGGTGCTTGATTCATATCTGGGGCTGAAGTGGGATGAAAGAATTTTAAATGTAGCTGAAGATTTTGCCTATGTAATTCCAGGAACTATTTAGTATCGGCTGGGACAAAGAAGTCCAATCATTGAATACGAGCTCATCGTTGTAGGTGTTCTTAAACCCTTTCATAACCTGCTGCCTCCAGGAACTGAATCCTGTTTTTCTTCAGAAACAGTTGTTTGAGGGCATCAACCCCTTTGTGAATTGTGGATCTGAAGAAATCTTTAGAAGCTCTATTATTGTATTTTTCCAAGCCTTGCTGTGTGTAATATGCTATGTTCTGATAAAGTGACAGGAACTCAGGAACATGATAACATAGTGCATGTATGTAGGGAGTGACATCTTTTGCTTGGTAAACTTTGAGAAAGTGCTCAAACCATGATTTGCTATTTCTTTGCAGTTCAAGAATACCCTCTTCAGATGTAAAATCTAGCCTCAAATCACCTATTATGTCCATAAATTTAGCCCAGATCACTTGTATGTCTTTGTTTTGACAAGCATAGGTCAGAATTTTTATATTCTGAAAGAGTTTCAACTTTTCTGGTTCAGTAAGATCTCTATATTCCAGCTTTTTGCTCTCTTTGTTGATTCTAAAATTAAAAGTGATTCCCATACTTTTGATAAATTCTTCATAACATGCCATGTGTTTATATTTATCTCTTGGGAATCTATCAGAGGTTTTTTTTCTTGTAAACAAGTTAATCAAAACATCTGAAATCCTCAGAAAAAAATGTAATATATCTATGATGACAAGGTCCATAGGTATAAAATCAAATAATGGTTGTGCCTTACAGTTTAATTTCCTTCCAGTGGAAAACCTTGCTATTTCGGTGACAGTTCTAGCACCAAATTTGGGGTCATTAATTGACCATGTTTTGCTTGTGTCCCACCATTGCTCCCTGGGACACTTGCACCACACACAAGCATAATCCTCATTTGCCCTGCCTAAACCACATACCAGTGCTAAAAAATTTCAAATCTCCACCTAAAAAGTATTCAATTTTATAGGTGCAATTATTTGCACTTATCTCCTTTAAGTTTGACATTTCCATTTGAAGGTCTGCTAGGCTGTCTCTCAGATTATGATATGTCTCTGTAGTTTTTATGACAGCAAGTACATAATTTCCCTTCTCAGCCATTGCCACATCCTTTTCATTGAGAATAGTAAATGTGAAGTTGACAACTGTAAGCCGCTTTCCAATATTTGTACCATCACCGCTAAGCTTGATCTTAATAGTTTCTCCATCATTGATTTCTCCATTCTTCTGAAGCCTAACAATGTGCTCTTGCAAACTTTCTGCAAATCCTAACTGAACACCTTCAGCATCTCCTGGTGTTGGTTTCAAGTTCCATTTACTGTTTAGCTCATTAATTCGCTTCTTGATGGAATATGTATTGGGGAGACCATTAGCCTTAATGGCAATTTCATGCCAGGCCTCATTTGAAATATTGAATTTATCTTTGAGGTAGAGCCACATATTTATGTTATCAATGTCATAATTATCAAGGGCCTTTGGGTCAGACTCTGTAAATGGTAGCTCTCCCTCTCCAACAAGATTGAAAGTTTCATATTGATTAGTCTCAGTGTTGAGGACTTCAATTTTGGTTGCAACAAAATTGTACAGCCCAAGAAAAGAGAGTGTAGTTTGGCACTTGTCCTTCAGTTGGTTTTTAATTCTCTTTTGATGGTGCTTAGAATAGTCATAAAACTTCTTCTTACCAGGGCCTCTACCTTTTTTCCCATTTTTAATCACTTTTTTGGCCAATTGAATAAATTTTTTCTTGTAGAAGGCCCCTTTCTTCTCAGCTTTCTCGAGAGCTTCTCGGGCTTTTTCATCCACTCGCAATCGCTTTGCCTTCTCCTGTACCAACGATTCTTCTAATTTTCTTTTTTCTCCCCTTAACTGGCTGTTCTCATCTTTAAGCTGATGCACATCAACCTCGTTGTAATACACCTTAAATCGATACCGAGGGCCCGCTTCCAAATTGCTAAGAAGTGCATTTAATTGCCTTCCGCCACGATTACTAGCTTTCTTGACAGCTTTCTGAAGGCTGAATATTTTCTTTCTGAAGACTTCTGAAATGCGGCTATTGATTATTACACCTCGTATACCTGATTGCTCAAACACTTTGTTTACGATTGTTGAAAGGACCGACTCATGGTTTTCTCCGTCTTCGTCTTTACATTGCTTTGAAATAGTATAGATTAGTAAGCTGAAACGAAAAATTAATCGGGGAAGTTTACGAAAAATACAGCCAACAAGCTTAGAAGAGGCATTTATTTAGACTTCATACTGCGACAAACTTCACAAATCTTACTTGTTTATCTCGTAAGTAAACGATGGCAGATTAATTCCCGAAGCGCTCTCTGATTTTCCAGATCCCTCTCCTACTGCTTTCACGCTTACAAAACAGGAAAAAATCAAAAGGAGGAAGATACAGCTGTTTTGAAACGCCATTTGACGAGAGTAAATCTGCTTTTTGTTCGGCACTTTACATATCAAAACAAAGGAAATTTATTACTCTTTTTGATTCTGGCGGTACATTTTTAATTTGCGCCTGCGTAAAAGAGGTATCGTTTGAAACCTTTCGCTTGGTTGTGTTTTGATCAAAAACGCCATGTTAATTTCACGCAACCGCTCGGAGAAAAGGTAAAAATGACGGGGGTAAATCTGCTTTTTGTTCGACACTTTACATATCAAAACAAAGGAAATTTGTTACTCTTTTTGATTCTGGCGGTACATTTTTAATTTGCGCCTGCGTAAAAGAGATATCGTTTGAGACCCTTCGCTTGGTTGTGTTTTGATCAAAAACGCCTTGTTAATTTCACGCAACCGCTCGGAGAAAAGGTAAAAATGACGGGGGAAAAACTTTACCTTCAAGTTAGAAAATTAGCGAAATAGAAAGCCAAAATATTATAGTTTAAAATTTCAGAGGTACATTGAGTGCTTTTTCCGTAGAGAATTCGCACGATGGTAAAATATTCGAAAATTACACTCGATTTGAGTGGGGCGTTAAACTGGGCGTGGTCGCTATATTCATGTTAAGACTATTTGTACCCCATGAGTTTGATATGAGGTAGGATAACCCTGTCAGCCGGGGTGACAATTTGCCATGTAAACATCTCAAGGTGGTGTAACCCGCCTAGCTGGGGTCGCGTTCACGGCAAAAACATGAACGTTTTAGAACTTTGTACATATCCTAGCCGTCTCATGGCAGAAATCACCAGAAACCGCAACGGACACATAAGGAGTGGAAAATGTTCACATTTCGGAATATTTAGCGTCGTAAATCGACTATATTTCGTTTCCCAAACTATTCCGTATAACGTATTAAGTCAACGGTTCCTCGCGTAACCTACCACCGCGTAACAAACCCGTGATGCTTTCAGGAATAAATGCAAATGTGTCCGAGAATTAATCTTTCGTCTTTCTCGAGATGTGAGCTTGGGACGCCTGTGCTCAAACTCCTTAACTGCAAGCGCAACAGCGACCTCAAGAAACCTCACCCCAGTACCGCGGGGTTGTAAGATTGCACGTAAACGCGTTTTATTTTTTGACCACGGCTAAGCGGGTTACCTCACCTACCTAGGGTCCCCCACCTCCATGTAAACAGGCCCATAGTTGTGTACCGGAATGTTCTAGAATACTTTGTTAATGTAAATAAGGACTCAGTCGTGTAGTAGTTGCTGTTGTTGTCGGGAGTGACCGACTGTCTGGAAAGCTGTACCAAGAGAGAGACCGGTTACTGATTAGGATCGAAATCGATCCTGTTAGTTGATTTTGTCAGTATTACATGAGATTAAAAGGAGATTATTTTCCCTAGCAGTCGGATAGGAATTCAAAACCATTTGTATCAGTTTTATTCTAGATCAGAGTTTTCACTCTCTTCGCGTTTCAGTTTCGTATAATTGTTCTGAATCCATTCAGTCGGCTTCTTTTCTGGAGAATGTTTTTGAAAACAGCTCATTTCCAAACGATCCAAACGGCGAAATTCCACATAATACGTTGATGAAAACAAAGCAAAAAGTACATAAGTCAACCAGTCACTGATATTATAAATAGATAACATGATGTCTTCTTCGTCCTTCAAGTTAGAATGCATCTGTTTTTCAGCATTGGCTGTTCCTTTCAAAAGTTGTGCCGCAAGCCACACGTCCATAGACACGTGCACGAGACCGCTGACGCATAGAAGAATCGATGTTGCAAGGCGCAGCGCGAAAAGATTGACGGTATTTGTTTGCGGTTTAATGAGGTAGTAGGTGATAACGGTTTGGAGTGAACAATATGTTATTCCACAAACTCCAACCACAGTTCGACCAATGTAGTGTACAATACCAGGGACTTCGGTATGTTTCTGTGAGAAATAAAAAAATTGATGGAATTTTTTTTCTGTGAAACAACGGTGGAAAATGTTGTACAGTACATATTTTATAGTGGGCCGGGGCGTTTAGGTGTACACAAAAAGCTTCCCACTAAACCTCTTTCAAAGTCACATATTGATGGGACAAAGGAATAGCATCCCTCGATCAAGCGATGTAATCTGCTCCTATTTGCCAATATAAGGCGTTGACAGCTTCGACCCTTTTGACACTCACTGTGGTTTATAAGAGTTGTGGGAAAGAGGATCAGGAGATTGCTAAATCAAGTTTAATCCGTTGCAAACAGTTGACAAAGAACTACTATATATATTTGCAACAACCATTTTCAAGGTAGAGAAACTTACGAATTGTTTCATGGTTATGAAAAAGTTGGCACAAGAAAAATTAAGAGAGCCGTCTTCAGTAGTCGGAGTTTAAATTCAAATTTCGCTATTCACTGTTTATATAATCATGCACTACTTGATTAGGCCTTTCCGAGGCGTTCAGTAAGTGATCTAGACGTGATGTTGGTGCGGAGCGTAAAAATACGCTATGAATCCTAGTCTGAATTAAAACATTGTTTACCTTGATCAGTAAGTTGTGCATGCAATCAGCAAACTTACCTGATGGTTCGGTTGCCGAAAATTGCTCACTAGCGTAATTCCAAGCATACTTGCGAGTCCCAAAGAAACGGAAGCCGACCTCAAACGGCTGAATCGGGATCGAAACTCTCCTGTAAGATCTTGAATGGCCAGATCCAGCTGTAAATAGCGAACGACTATCGAGACAATTCCAACCAGAGCCAAGAGATCCAAAACTTCACTGAAAATTGACTGCACCATGGAATAACTAGCTTTAAGCAGAGCTTCTCGAGTGTGGCTGGCGTCAGCCATTAAACGCGACATTGTAACGGTGACAATTAAAAGAAGCGACCACAAGAGAGGAAGGTACGGAAGACATCGAGAAATAATGGCCATCATAGATTTATAGACGAAGTTCGTTGCGAACTCTAAACAACGTCCACTTAGAAAAGGCTTAAACTTGAAAAAGCCGTAAGAAGGCGTTCGTTTTCTGAAAGAACCCCTAGGGAATATTGCTCGACAGAAGAGGCGTAAATTGAACAAAACTTACTCTACTCTATCCACAAAGCCAGGGTTAAAATGACAGTTGAATTAGCCCCCAAGGGAATGTGATCAACCGTTGCGAAGAATTCAATAATCTGTCAGAAAGACCGAAAGAGTAGAAATAAGCATTTTTTTTTTTGTTTTCTTTGACATGTATAGTTTCTTAAGTTTGTTTGGAGTTCTTTTGTGCTGACCACTACTCGTGAAATGAAAGCTTTTTGATTTCACTTGAAACTTATTTGCGTTTTTGCTTCAATCTATGGAAATATAAGTTCAAGATCTACATGTGAAGCAACTGGGGAAAAAGAATCAGGTTTGAATCTTTTTAAAGGTTAGCCTCCGAAATCCATCCATTCTCTTAAAAAGGAGTTTCATCACTGTCAGTGGATTTACCTGAAGTTTTCAAATTATTCATTTGTAAATCTTTTCCATCTTAAGCCATCTCGGTTCTTTTTCGGTGTAGTCTTGCATCTGTGGTATTTGTATAATCTGAAAAAATGTAATCGAAAAGTTTTCCCTAAAAGAAGAAAAAAAAACCAAAGCAACAAACAACAAAATTGACGACATGGCTCAAATAAACTCACGTTATTGATATAGAATTTTATCGTCCACGATGGTATATCGATTGCCTGTGGATCGTTTATACATATCTTAAAAAGGACAGACAGAAGTAAGCGGTTGAAGTCCAGACTACAAAGAAGAGAAGAATTTGTCTGAACTGCGGGCGTAAGGGTTAGGAGAGGGGATGGGTGAGCTTCGGAGCGGGGTTTGATAAAGAGGCAATAAGTTATTTATTATTTATTATTTATTATTTATATGTAAATGTACAACAATAACACGTTACCACTTGCCTAGCTTTATCATTTTGAACTATGTTTTCATTGAGACTTTCTGTCCACAATTTAACGATAGAAAGGTGAAGGCTCATTGGAGAAAGGTAAGGAAAATGTCAGAAACTAAGGCTATAGATGACAGGACTTAATTAGCCCTATAACTCCCAGATGTGTTTAACATGTAACGTCTCCCTATAATATACATACATTATTCAGCAAACAGGTAATGAGAAAACTCAGACTTATCAGGTAGAAGTTGTGTGCGAGAGTTTCAGCTCCTTTGTGGGGAGGACCGTGCATAAGTTACTTCTAAGTTTGAACTTGACCACGAGCGAGAATTTTGAGAGCGAGAAGCTTTTTGCGAGAGAGAAGAAACCAGTTGTTTACAGTGATATTAAAAACGAAGAAAAACACAATGCATCGTCTTGTTAAGAGTATTTGTAGGTGTACGTGTCAGATGTTACCTCGATCCAACACCAAATTTGTATAGATAATTAATAAAATGTGTAACAGTCATAGGGGAGATTTCAGAATCAGATCTTGGGACTTTGGTGGATGTTTACACGGTTTACATCTACAGTGGATCCTTTCCTTTTGGACACCTCTATACAGGGAGCATTTCTCTTCCGAGCCTAAAAAATCTTTGATCTATAAAGGGGGCCCTTTGGTTGAAATCCACCAATAGGGTAGGTCATAACTAAAACAGTCACAGGATCGTAACCATTCATGGTAAACTGCTGAAAATTGGCAAGAGGCAAGTATATGACCCTTCGTACCAAGCAACAAGTAAAGTTGACCAGATCTGTTTATTCTTAGTTAATAATTAATAAATACAAAGACTCTATCATTTTAAACCCGTCTTCTGCCCCCTCCAATTCAAAGCACAAAATACATCCAATTGAGCTGGTTTTAAGCACCATGGATCTACTTAAAAAGCACTAAAAACCTATCGAATGAAATCGGGTTTCGATCATTAATGTTGCCATGACAACCAATTCATTCCAAGTAAAGGTCAACTCCTCAAAACTCCAATACTTTTTAATCAAACTGAATTTTGCTCAGTAGGCTTGCAGTATGTCATGCCAAATATTTGTGGCAAAATTGGTGATGTTTGCGCAAATACATCCTGAGAAATTTGAGGGAGCACCCAGATTTTCGCAAAAAATCCATATTTGCAGGAAAAGCAATTGAAAGGAAAAAATTTATGGAAATCTGGGTTCATGTTGGCTTTTAACAGAAAAACACAGTTTGTTGGCAGAATAACTTTGAAACAAATATGCCCAAAGTTATTTCCTGCTCTACTTAGTCTTTTTCTTCTTTTTGGGTTCATGCAAGGTTCTGTTTCACCAAAAGCCCCAGCCGCATATGTTACACCCTCGCCACGGATCCTCAGATCTTCATCGCGCTGTTTAGCTTGTCACCTAGCAACTCTGTATTTCTTGTGCTGGTGTTGCACTCTCTTCTCTGCCTGTTTAACTCTCTCTGAATCCCTTCTCCTGGCTTCCATCTTGGCATTATCACTCACAGTGAGCCCAACCTTCTCCGTGACAGCGTGCTTTGTGGAAGCACCGCCACTGAAATGTAAGGCAGCTGAAGAAGCAGCCAACTGCACTCCCCTTTTGCAGTGCCACTTGTGTTTAGGACATTTGTTCCACACCAGGGAGTTGATGGACTCGATAGCACTCAGAGTATAACCAGGCTAGCATCTAGCAAGAAGGGCAGAATCTGTGAGCCTATCATAAATCTTGACAAGACTGGTGCCTTTCTCATTGGGCAGCTTCAGGCAGTGGAACAATCCATCCAGAATCTCAGTTTTCATGGACTGCACAGCTTGGTCCCTCTCTTCAGTGGTTGTAATTTCTCTTTTTACATTGTTACGAATTGCCTTGCCATAATTCTTTTTCAGTTTCTCGATTGCAGCCTTTTCAGTCTTCTATTTCTTCCATAAATTGGTTTTACATCCTTTAGTTTCACTGAGGATTTTTGAAATTCATAAAGTGCTTTCCAGAGCCGCTTTTGGACGTGTCCAATGCAGTCTAATTTCATGACCCTGTCACAGCCTGCAGTTCCAGCTAGGTGATCCTCTTCCCACTTCTCAAAACCTTCTGATGCTTTCCAGGTAACATACTCTTGGTCACTGTTTTGAAGATTTTCATAATGGTGACAAGTGTCACAGGCACCATAAATGCTCCATATAGCGTTATATGCTTTCGAGTCCCCATCAGAAATCATCCACATGTACCTGATAAAGTCCTGCTCACTTCTTCCCCACATCCTTTTGGCACATTCCATCTCCATACTTGGGCTGGGGCCTTTATAAGAGCCTTCACAATGATAAGTTTGGTACCACTGTTCAAACTGGTCTTCAATCAGACTTGACTTCTTTTGTAAGCACATACCACAGGTTTTTGAAATAATTTCAAGGTCCAGCACTTTTCCAGTTGCAGCAGAAATAACAAATCCAACGCAGTGATTAGCAGTATAACCTCATTTTGACCATGAACCATCAAAACTTACAACTACTGGCGACTTCGCTAGAGTCGTAACTCCTCGTAGCTGTGTATCCAGGCCTAAAAAATAACTTGTACATTTGGAATGAACTACGGGAAGGTGGAACAGAATGTTCCCTTTTACGTTTAAGCCTAGAAAATTTGGTTGCTTTGAACTGGTTACCATGGCAACGGAAAAACAATCTTCAAAACAACGCCGTTTTTTGACTCTGCAAAAGAATTTTTTTAAAAAACAAACAACAAATTCAAAATCTAGATAGATTCAAGTAAATATTTTTCAAAAAAAATTTGGGCCCCCTTAAAGATGTTGGAATAACCTTTTTATTTCTAAAGGGACAACTCCATTCGGGTAGAAGGGAAACATTCATGAGTTCCGAAGCCTTTAATTCGCAATCTTCATTTAGGGGACACCTTAACCTCTTAAGACAAAACTGGCCACAAACAAGTGTACCTCAATCACAGTGATGACAGAATTTAGGAAATACAGCGACTGAGGCAATTAAAATATCTAAAGAACTGATGGAAAATGCAATATTTACAGGAAAAGAGCAATTGTCAGACCTCTTGCTATGGGCATGGGGCAATTTTCAGGAAATGACTGCATGAAGACTGAAACAGCCTGACATCACCAAAATTTTTGTCCACAGGGCAAGAGTCAGAGGAAATCTTGTGCCAGCTCTCGAAATGTACACAGTGTCCTCTCTTTATGGGAACGCAGCACACAACACCGCACAGATTTATGAATGTTATACATGGCTTTTCCAAATTTAGCGGATCCCAAGCCAGAGAAATGAAAAGAATATTTTTCCTGTTGTCATCTAGATATTAACAAAATTAACAAACACCAACTCAAGCCTCTACTCAAGGGACACTTTGAATGCGAAAAAAGTTGCAACTGCTTGTAAAAGACGTTCACTTTGCAACGGAAGAGTAGCAAAGAGTTTACCTTAACATCACTTGATAAACTTTTTTTATTTTTTTCCAGACGGTGCTTTTTGTTGCGTCAACAACAGTTTGGTTGTGATAAAAAGTGCTCTTTACTAAATGTGAAGCTCTCACTTCCAATTAACAAGCACAGCTGCACTGTAGGGGGCGAGGGTAGTTACTTTTAAAATATGAAGGGACCAGTCATAATTTATCGCGGGGGGAGGGGGGTAGGGAGGTTGAGGGAATTTTTGGGGGATAGTACATGGTTTTCAAGAGCGGGGATCAGTCGTCGCCAACAGAGTATTAAGGAAGAACTATAGAAAATTGACCGTCAAGTAATAGCCAATGGGGAGAATCATAAGAATATTAAAGAGCCTTACGGGGGGGAGGGGGGGAAATCAGGTAAGTTTTGTCGCGACACAACCAAAACCCTCCAACCACGCTCCCTCCTCCCATGACTGCGGCCCTCTGGCTAAGGGCAAGGTGAAAGCGAGTGCCCTTAGTTTGGACACATTTATTACATAAGCGTGGCAAACACCACCAATAAATAATGTCTTTTCAGAAACAAAAATTGCAACAAAACGACTTTGTTCAAGTGTCCTAGTTAGTGCTTTTTTAATAGCATTTTTGACTGCGCATACAGCCTAGAGGAAACTTCAATACAGTGTCCCAAACGACTTACATCAGTAACTGTCCAAGGAAAACATTTGACAGTGCAAAACGTTTTATACAGGCTAAGTATTTTCTGAATAAGTTACAATGAAAAGTGAAAAAAAAATTGTATAGCTAGTTGAAAATCAATGAGCATACATTTTAGCAAAAATAAACCGGTTTTTTATACTTGACTGTCAGGCCCTTTATAGAGAATAGCAAGTAATTTAGTATTAACAACTGAGCGATTGACGAAGGGCTAACGCTCGAAACGTCAACTTTTTTACTCTTTACGGTGGCCAATTCACCTTTTCAACTCAGTTGTTAACACAAAGTACTTGCTTTACTCTCCCACCGATGCAGCACCACAGTTTCTCTAGAAATTCATCCCCTTTCTTTACAGAGAAACAGAGAAATAAGAATTACTAAAAATAGAAAATAGAGGGTCACTTAATTACATTACGGTCTGTAAGAGTACGAATTGAAATGACTGATTCACTTATCGCAATTATTCAACTTAAAGTGGAAGCAATGAAGTGTTTTTTAAATCCTGTTATTTTATCTTAGCATTGCGTAACAGAAGTTTCTGAAAAGAATCTGGGACAACTCATATATTCCGGGTTGCAAAATTTTATAATTTCCCCCCTCTTGTTCTTTAACCCGACTACCATTTCACCCTTTAAACAACCATATCATGTCGAGATTCAAAGTCATACACCAACATCTTAAGAAGAATTCCTCACATCATAGTATGTAGATGTATATCATTATTTTACAATTTTTGATCCATTAATTGTTGAAATAAATAAATAATTTTAAAATAAATTAAATTTTTATCATTAATTCTGAAAAAACGCATTCACATCAAAAAATTTCGATAATTGATCTCCCTTAGTTTTATTATTACTGGTCAGTCATCAAATCATCATTCCTCCTCGCTGATATTGGTATAATCCAGTAAAGGACTGCCTTGTCGGGGCTCTTCGCACTTTGGCGTGCACTCAACGTGGAAGCTTATCTTTTGGAATTCCTCGAAAAATGTCATTCCAAAAAGACCAAAACAGAGTGCTGCAATCCACTCGCTTATATTACTGAGCACGTGCACGCTGTAGCCTGGATCCGAGGGTTGCCAGTTCGCCACAACGTGTTCGGACTGTTGACGAAACTCCTCGTAGGCAAATATCTCCGCTAAGAAGAAGAGCGAACCAAACACTGTGATGATGCAGGAAAGGATGAAGCGGATCGTGAAGAGGAATTGGGTGTTAATTCCTATCTGGGAAAGCTTATAAGTAAGACATGTCTGAATCCAACAGTAGACTGCTCCGCCAGCAAACAACAGAACTGCACCGGTGTCGTGAACGTAAATCATCGAGTCCTCCTGTCAATTAAAGAGCAGAGGTTTTAATCGAAGTCAAACATCACATAATAATAAACGGCTATCCATTTCAGTTCTATGCAAGCAAAATGTCGACCGAGACCTAGTTCCTCAAAGGGTAGATAAATCGCTATCCAGCGGATAACTGTTAACAAAACGTGCTGCACTATCCACCGGATATGAGATTTATCCTGACAGTGGATAGCGTTATCCACCCTTCGAGCAAGCGGGGGAATGAAGGACAAACGATAATTTAAGTGATAATTTAATAATTTTGTAACATATTTTTAAAAATTCATTGGGGGTCTATCGTCAAAATTACTTCACCTTGAAGCGGGAAGGGAGAGAATTGGTGGCTAGTTTTACACCAGTGGACTCTCCGCCCTTTTGATCAAGCATGGACTGAAGAGAGTATACAATATGACGTAAAAATGAGCAACCGCGGGTTTCAACTTTAAATTTGTAGGGAAAATTAGCATTTTCGTCAGACAAAGTTCCACGGTTAAAAAAGGCCATTAATAATGGCACGAGTTCGTAATCTCAGGAAACTTAGATTGGGGGACGGCGCTTTTCCGTTAGTTAGTAGCTCGAAAAAATCCTTTCAGTCGCGACAGACTCGCGCTTTGGCTTATAGTCACTCACTTAAACTCACAAGATCTCATCGTTAATTCTAAAGCTGCTACAAATTCCCTTGTAAACTAGTCATGAGAATTTGGTGTTCGATCAAGGTAAAAACTTCAACCTGATAAGTTTGAGCGTTCTCATTACCTGTTTGCTGGAGTGTTTAAGGATATTATGAGGAGAAAATACTTGTTAATCACTAGCGGGAATTAAGGGTTACGAGAGCTGTTTGTTCAATATTGTTTGTTGGCTGATGTCCACGTGTTTTGTTAAGTCGTCATCAACAATTTTGTCATCTCGACTAGAATTCCTAGTTAATTCAGACAATCGAAAAGCTTTTAACGCCTGAAGAAGAACCATCAGCGTGTTTTGTCAAGCCACTTTTTCGGACTATCACAAAATTTCGAAAAATTCAATAAAATATATTTTTTAACCTGATTATTGGTTATTTAAAGAGAGATGTCCTTTATAAGATTCTTCTTGTAATTTCATCCTATAGGTAATGGAAACTGCAAAACAAATCTTGCTTCATATGATGACGAGTACAGAAAAAATATTTGAATCAGCAAAATCCGAAAAGAAACCCATTTTGTGCAACCATGATTTAAGTTGTATGCATTCTAAATCGTTCTTGCTTTTTTTCTCGAAAAAATATATCGGCAAACCGATCAAATACTATGGAACAAATTTATAAGAGAGGATATCGTTGTAATATGTTGTACATTTTCATTCATGCATTTTTAAACAAACGGGAATTATACATCTTAAGTATCCGTCCACGCCAACGAAAGCCCAAGGATGATTAAAGAATAACATTTTTGATACGATTTTTTTCCAATTTTATTTCGAACTTGAACTGCGCCGAAGTAAACCGATAATTTGAATATTTCAGTAGACGGAAGAAAGTACTTTCCATTAATACAAATTCTCACAGGTTGCAGTCTTTAAAGCCGAGAGATATTTACAAGTGAAATTTTAATTCAAATTCCCTAGCCTCGTTTGTTTTTATTAGGAAGTTTCGATTCAAGAGATAACGAATGGCTATCGTTTGATAATAGAAACTTGAAATAATGACATTTTCTAGGTAACCATTAGTGATCATTAAAAATCAAAACTTTGGGTGTTAAATGGAATCATGATGAAAAAACTGGAAGGCTTCGAAAGAATAAACGCCCACAATTTGTAGGCAAAAAAATTTGAATATTGTGGTAGGAAATCCTCTAGTTGCCAGGTGATTTCAGCTATATTCTTTTTGAAAAAGTAGTTTCTACTCTACCTTTATATGAACGTTAAGATTTGTGATAAAATGAATCAATAGATGGAACTTCAGTGAATTGCTTGGGAGACCAATTCGCAAGCCAATTGTTCCCAAGAGAAAACAGGAGTTAGTATTCCCAATTGGCCAAAAAACGCTTCTGTAACATACAGAAAATAAATTACACAACGATGAATCCAGGTTGTGTTAGTGTAAATAAACCGCGCTGGCTGCGATGACGAGAGAAAATGGTGATACAAACCTCATTTTATTTTTCACAATTTTGAATCAGTGGGCAGGCTATTTGTCAATGAGACAGGTGAACAAACGAAACCTGACCTGCATAAATTAAGACAATTTGACACCGAATCTACTGACATTGCTATTTCAGAACTGTCGTAGAAAGTATCATGATCTTGTGTACTTTCTTAATCAGTACGCACAAAACGTGCAATTTAATAATACAGAGATATGGGCAGCGATATTTTTCCCCGTGTGGTCTCGTCCAGTATTTTCAAATCCTCAACCGTATATACAGAATGACTTTATTGACGATCACAACATTAAGTGTCGCATCACAGTCGCATGAATGTAGAAGACATTTTTAAACCTAAATTCAAAATAATTATTATTTTCACGTGCCTAAGTACACCGAAAAATGGACTCACCTCGTTCGATGGAAAATTAGCGATAATCGTTCCTCCAAACGCGCTGACAAGTCCGAAGCCCAAACCAAACTTGTTCAACCGGCTGAGACGAAGATCCGACGATTCAAAGCCCTTGGTCAGCATTTGGAATTGAAGGTAACGAACAAACACACTCACAGCCAGAAGAAGCGCAGAGAAATTGAAGAACTCCGAGAACAGATTTGCCTCTGGAATCCGTGCACCTGTATCGCTGATGGCGGGAACGAATGGATAGATGTGATTCAGTGAGACGGCGATAGTGTAACATAGCAGGAAGGTAAATGATGTGAAAAGCGCCCAGAATACAGGTAGGTAGCCGAACCCAGGCGAAAGATCAAGTTTGATCATAGCTGCTGATCCGCGTGCTGTTGGAGTTTCAGGAATACGAAAGTATTAAAAATCTACATCACTGAAGGAGAAAGTGTTCACCGGAGCAGCGGACAGTCGACTGTTAAACAAATTTTGATTCTATGTCAGATGCCCGTACAACACTTCTATTTGGCGCTGAGGAATACAGAAAGTACTGTCTCATATGCAAATTTTGGACAACTGACAAAAGCTGAGTTAAGAAACAACCACACTGGCCGCTGACAATTAAGCCGAACTCATAGAAAGGTGATTGGTTGAGAAACCAAATATAATTTACTATTCATAAACATTGATCAAAAGACAAAAGATTCTCGCTCGAATAAACGAAAGAAAGATTTTGGTTTCAATTTCATCTTTTTCAGTTCTATTCGATGTATAATGTTTCCCGTAATTGATTTCCAGGTAAAGACCAGAATTAAACATGTTAACCTGAAGAGGAAACTTTCCGATATTAGCTTCTCTCTTTGATTTTTAATTAATCGGTTCTGCCATGAGTTCTGAAGCAATTAATAATTCATATGTGTTCAAATTGTATTTCATTTTATTACCAGAATCTTCCTAGTGAGTTGGTTACAGAATCGTTATTTAAACAAATTCTTTAAGATAAAATAAAAATATCGCGATGCAGCGCTCTTTAAAAAGATTACTGCAAGTTCTTCTTACGATCACAAGCGATTCGCATGTTGCTTAAAACAGGTTAATCCGTGTATTTATGATTAGCATTCGAGCGAACCAAAAATAATCAGGACCCCTGATGATAAAAATAATGCTTTGGAAATAGTTTATAAACCCAGTTGTACCACGCTACGGGTGACCGCGATAATTTTGTTTTCTGGAAATCATTTTTGTCAGTCTGTTTTTATTATTTGACATTTTCGCATTGGATCTTAATAATTTAAAGTAGGAAAATTGTTTTGGTGATCAACCGGCTGATATCCTACCACTTAAATCGGGTTGTATCAGTTCACGGGCTTGTGAGATGCAAGTTGCGGTAACTTATATTATGTGATATAATTTCAAAAACTCGATAACTGTTCTTTTTTTTTTTTGTTCTCATACTGAAGTGGGCCGCGTGAATCTTATAGTCATTAATGGTAACCCTATCACTGAGTAATTTTCCCCCAAAGCTCTGAAATTTAACCCTGTATTACTCAGGGATTTTCCCCTATAGCCGTAATACTTTTTCTTGTACTGGTTTGTGCAGTTACGTGAAGTTGATAAGTTGCTTCATTTTTCTGGTGTTGTCGGGGTAGTCTATTGCTTGTAAGAAGACGTAGTTATTGGAAAATCACTTCTTATAGAGCTAGTTTAATAAAGAGGTCGAGAATTTTGGTCAAATTTAACCTCTCTTGACTATGTCCGTCAAACTCATATCAATGATGTCATAGTTTGTAGGAGATTCTTATTATTTAGTAATTTATGTTTTAATTTAAGTATCTTCATTAATTTGTAAGAGGGCCATTAGTTTTATAATATTTTAATACTATTTCGTACCACCCTCGAGTTCATTAATTTGATACTTTACTTACTGAATTTCCTCACTGAACTATACGATGGAAAATTACAAGCACGAAGTAAACAAAGCATTCAAACATCGGCAACCAGAAATCTAATTCACAGCTGCACGATGCCAAAAAAAATTATCTTGGTACATTCATGGTAGCTCAATGATATTTCAAGTATTTGTGCAGTTAAATTCAAATTGTAAAACGAGCATTTCCAACTGGAGATGACATGAATGATTTGGAAACATGTTTTGCAAACCTACAAATGTCGTTTGTCATACGACTGATTATTTTAATGTATCACTTTATTTCGTCTAATTTTGCTAGACTAATAACAAGCTTATGTTAGAGGAACAGTTTCTCAGCCTTATGCCCTGTACATGATACGCCGGACGGAACAATCTGAGAATTGTTTTCGGGAAGGGCAATCCAAGGCACGTAGCCAAAGTGGTTGCTAGACAAGCTTTAAAGTTGCTTTTATTAATAACCGCAGCCAAGAGATCATAAGGATCACTTGCCGCCGCACAACGCCTTTATAAGAATTAGCGAGTTTCAGACAAAACAAACAAACCAAATCAATTTTCTCACCAGAAATAACAAAACCAACCGGGAAAGTTAATTGAATGTGGCCTTAGTCAGACAAAAACAAAAAAAGATTAATCCATAAAATTCTAGGGATAAAATAAAGAGGGGAAAATAGTTCAAAGTACTTTTCTTGTTTGAATGTTTTACACGCTTTTCTTACAAAGATTGTGACCTTACAGCTCAGAGGTGTGCATGCCATGACGCTAACAAGGTAAAAATGGTGATGTGCATCGTAAAAGTAGCGGTTTTTTACACAGACTCTCTGGCCTATTAAGCAGCCACGTATAAACAATACCGATGACCTCTTGCAAAAGGAGCATTGCAACAGGGTAGATATTGACAAATACCCTTCCGCAGACGTACACAGGTCACAGACGGACATTTCCTTGTAGTTATGATGTTTGTAAAAGTTTTATGACTCACGTCTGAAGTTCAATGCGAAGCGAACGTTTTTTCAGTATGAAATAGCACGAGCGTTCTTCCATACTTTCGAAGATGATTGAGACTTTTGCAAAGATTTTACTAGTAATTTGAATTTTTATTAAAACATGTTCAAGACATTGAAACCGTAGCGTGAAACTGAATGATATCTTCATCCGCATTCACAGACTTGGACCT